>NW_018020801.1:17057-23793 GCF_002006095.1 Pseudomyrmex gracilis | reverse complement strand
AGAGAGAGAGAGAGAGAGAGAGAGAGAGAGAGAGAGAGAGAGAGATGATATAATTCAATAGAATTATTTAATTTATTTATTTTGTGCGCTGACACATTTGCGATATCGTAACATGTTTTAACTCTTCTCGCTCTGTTTGTAAGTATACATCGACACACTTTGTCACCTGTATGTATGTGTGTGAGAGAGAGAGATAATACCAGCAATTTAACGAAGACTCGAAATTCGTTCGATGTAATAACACAAGTGAAAAATATGCGAGAGAAACGGACTTTCGGTAAAACTAAACTATTCGATCGCGAGGTTATACCTCTACTATTCGATCGAAGGAATACCGAAGTATTCCGAAGCTTAAACGAGCTTTCTCATTTGGAAGTAAAATGTTTTTTAGCGAGCATACACTCGCGAGCTCCGCGTTTAAAATCTTTCTTTAATTACTTGAAAATCTTTTCGCGTTAGTTTTTCAATTTGTAGGATAGAATATTTCTGCCACACTTTAAAGAAAGCCCCAGCTTTGTGTTTTGTACTATTTTAATTTTGTTCCGCTTAAGTGGAATGAGTTTTGCGCAACGATAATTGTGTTTCCAAGTGTTCGTCGCGAAATTTGTTGAAAATTATCATCTCTTATCGAAAATACTGTCATTTCAGCACATTTTATTTGTGTACTTCGATAAAACATACGGTTCACCGTGCAAAATACACAGAATGTTTTCCGTCATTACGAACTGTTGATTTGTGAAAAATTGAGATGCAACAACACGTGGAAAATAATCGTGATGCGAGTGCATTTTCTACTGTTATTATTAACGAAAGAAACACAAACTCCGAGAGAGAGAGAGAGAGAGAGAGAGAGAGAGAGAGAGAGAGAGAGAGAGAGAGAAATAACGAAATTAATTTCCAACTACTATTTAGCCAGTTTTGTTACAAAAGATTTATTTGAAACACAACAATATGAAAAATACATCCGGTGCGATAAATATAAAATCTTTCTCTCGATACTCCTATTGCGAAAAAATTATCTCGCGAAATTCAACCGCGAGACTGCGGTTAGCGGTACATCCGGTGATTCTGAGACGCCCCCGTGCAAAACCGTATCCGTATATTTACATAGTCAGGTCATCGTTTTTTGTGCTCGCTCGCGATGTGACCGAAGAAAGTCGACCTTTCTTCGTCGAGTGGGAAATTAATTTCAAGGGAAAGCGCAAGATTTTCCGAAGACATTTCCCCGACGAGTTTCAATCGCGCCGTAGAAGTAAATACCGTACAACGTGATTGATCGAGATCTCGCGGTAATAAAACAATTACAAACAAAAGACGTTCTTCTCGGTCAAGCCAATCGCTCGAATCAAATGAACTCGCGACCGAACGGCGATATCTCGCCACGAAAAAACAATTCTGCCGAGTTCTTTTATTCGCGGTGAAGAGAAGACAGAAAAATTTCGCGCGCAATTTCGCTAACTGCCGACAACGGCACGGAGAGAAAGAGAGGGAGAGAGAGAGAGAGTGAGAAATAGAAAGAACGGGGATAAATCGCGGGGCGCGTTTTGCGGTAACGGTAACGTGACGTGCTAACGTCGGGAAAAAGCGGACTGCCGCCGTGGTTTTGCAGCCTGCGCGCGGAATAACGACCCAACATATCGTAAACGTGTTTTATGGACGATCGCTCCGGATGCGGGTCGGGCTTGGTTCTTCTCTCGCAATGTGTAGATTATAGGTATACACACTCTTGAGAGAGAAAGAGAGTTCGGAAGAAAAAGCCGCGGCGCGGCTCCTGGAAATCGGTTGCCGTAACGGTATAATGACGTGCGTATTCCTACACACACTGTTGTATTGGAATGTATCCTGTACGCCGGTATGAATTATCGACACACACCGGGAGCGATCGATTTGCGGATTTTCTGCGAAATTACTTGGAATATGTGATCCCATTTATCATCGCGAAGCGAGAGAAGACGAGAAGTTTCTATTTAATACCGGATCTGTGAGTGCTTGTTTGAGTCTAGAAACGAGCGTGCTTGACATAAAATACAGGCACGGAACACGTGCACGTATGTACATCCGTGCAAAGCGAAAACTAAAACAAAAAAAGAAAAGAAAAACAACAACGAGCGGAAGCGAGTAATTTTCCGAAAAAACTTTAAAAACGTTAAATGTAACTAATTTAAAATGAAAATTTCGAGTATTTGAACTATTAAACAATTTGATCTCGAAATACATGATTAAAAATGTTTATCTGTAATTCGTGTGAATGTTACGCGAATGTCTATCTTCTCTTCGAGCTAGAGCAGCAGTCACTGTCACACGAATATCTCTTATCATATCATTTATTATTTCATTCAGTTTAAGTAAAACAAACTGGTAAAATGGAAATACATTTCTACTTTGAAAAAAAGGAAATGAAAAAAATCTACGTTGTACGAATAAGAGTGCGTCGTAATTTTCCCAAGTTTCTCGTTGTAAATCTCTTTTGTGCGAGTTTTGCGTCGTGCTTTTAAACACCGGCGTGTACATAAAAATTAGTTTCTCGGGACGTATAAAAACCGCGCGATAATAAAAATTCACGTGATTTCTTGTCCCCGTAACATCTCTGTAATTCAACGCGACTCCAGAGCCATATAAGAAGAATTATATATCTTCGTGCATCACATATGAGCGTTCGTTTAGCCGGAACATGTTTTTGTCGACGAGAGAGATATATATATATATATGTATGGTTTCGATTGAAAAACCGAGAAGAGAATCGCGATTCACGCGCAAACACGTGTAACTTTAAGATACTTTAAGGCCACCGTAGAGACCATATTGATTCGTTGATAAAACACACGGGCTGTGATCGCTTATTTATTTCCCTTGACTGCAGAGAGGGAATCGTCGAAATCGATACGCGCGACTGACGACAATACGTCGGTTCTTCGACGAATATGCTCGTGATTGTTCTTGTCGCTGTTTCCCCGACGATGCTACCGATGTAGCCCGGAGTTATTTGTTTTGGCCTGGAGTGTCGCGCAAATCCAGATTACATCGGGCATTAGACCAAAAGTTAACAACATCGATTACGATCGCCAGTGCGCGGCGGTGTTATTACTTTTATGATATTGTATATATGTGTGTGTACGGTAATATCGAAAAGTTATTCGATAAAATACGAATTCTCTACTGTTACATTGTAATTTGCGCTCTATCGCGAATATTGAAATATAGTGTGTTAAAATAAAAAAAAAAAAAGAAAAGAGGAAACACCGAACATCATGACTTACTTCATTTTGTGTTAATAGTATTTTTCTGACGCGCGTATTTATTTTCATGTCCATTTCAAAAAATTTTACGGCTCTGTATTATATATAAATTATTTAAAAACTTTGAAAAATTTCTAAATTTTTAAAAAACGCGAGCGTTTTATTTTCGCGAGATGCAGTCGACTTTTTTTGTTTTTGCGATTTCGTTAAAACGAGGGCATTTTTGTTCACAGCCACGTCGGCGGTGATCCTGAAAACGGAGACCGAACACCATCATCTGTCGAGTCTATCCGGGGACAATATCCTTGGCACGGGGGTGAGAATAGGACGCGGCGAGGACGCAGTCGCGAGTGGCAGCAGCAGCAGCAGCACCCCCGTTATGGATTCAACGCAATCGGCCATGATGAAGCAGGCGGACTACGTCGTAGGTCCGTGAAAAATTCGCGTTCTCTTTATATCAATACGACACGCGTAATTGTGGCACATCCGATCGCGTAGGAAAACGTCGATAGTGGTCGATTTATTCGTTTATAATTGCACATTACATCCGTGTTGTATTTTTGTTTGTCGAAACGACACGACGTTTAGATCTTTCTCGACTTTTGGTGGTTGTAATCGGCCATATTTACAACGAGAACGATAATTAATTATCAAAAATATCGTCAACAATATCATGTTGCGAGAAAGCAATTAGATTTTTGCTAATGAGCAAGATCACTAATGAGACAGAGTGATATGTGAAGGAACTTCCACAGAACAATAATAGATATCGCTTTTTTTCTGACAAAAGTAAATTTCAAGAGTGAGTTTTTTAGATTTCGAGAATTGCTCGTTCGAAAATATCCAGTCGGGATGAGACTACGCAAGTCTGATCGATACCGAATGATGACGCAACCAAACACACTCGCAGTTGTGAAATAATTCGTTTTTATCCTCTCGTTTGCGCGATTAACAACAAAGCGCTAGTTATATTTAGACCAAAATTCAAAGTGCGATTACTTGATTTTCCAAGTAGAACCAATAATCCGTATGTTTATCGTGTGAGATCTGTGTTACATTTCCGAAAAATATAAAAACAAATTGCAACTTTGTAAGTGATGATTTTATTTTAATTCTTTTCTAAACATTACAGTAGTTTATTATATTTATTTCTATTACAATGTAAATTAGTTCCTTTTAATTTCAATTTTTTTAAATATATTTTTTTCTAGTTTTAATTGGCTCGATGACATAAGCAATTAAAATTTTTGCAATTTTTATTAATTCAGCGTTGCAGTGTCAAGAAAAGATTTTTCAACTTTTTTCAATCTTATAATTTAAAAAAAATGTGTTACGTAATTATTTTGATGATTTCTTTTTGACTTGCATTTACGACGATTTAAACCACATACAAATTCTCGTTCAAGAACCACTTGTATTTAACATCTCAAAGCTAATTGCTTATAAGATGCACGTACTTATAAGATCATTTGAGAAATATTCTACTTCAACGTTCGCATATGTACGTAGCAAAAAGTGTCGAATTGTCAAGGCGGTCTCGCATAAATTATGAAAACGTTCGGTCAGTCAGTTTGTAGTGTCCAAAGTTTAATGTGCCACGATCGACGCTTAACAAGAGAAATTGACGATTCGAAACAATATCTCGCGCACGACTTGGAATTGCTCTGTTATATATTTTTTTAAAAAAAGAACAACTAGTCGAAGTTTTAACAATAACAGAATACAACAATTTGTCGAAAAAGCTCGCGTGAAAATGCGTATAATCAAGCGTTAAGAGCCAGTTAATAAGTCGGATGTATGTGATTTAATTAATTAATACACGTGGAAATTAAATTTAATTCAAAAATTGCATGTGTGTTAATTTACACGTTTAAAGGAAATAAATAAATATACATAATTGCAAACGTTATATGTTGGCTCCGGTCATATCTCAATACTTGTAAATAACAATATTTGAATCATTACTTTTTTGGTAGAACTAACACACATAACTCATTGAAGTATCATACGATATGTTTATGTTTATAATCATTTTATATAATATAAAATACATGTTATAATATTTTTGAATACAATTTCACCAAAAATGTAAACACGGAATCACGTCGTGCTGTTGTGACGAGCAATTTTAACGCTCTGTGAATTTTGCTTAATAATCTTTGAGAGATATTTAATAATCTCGTTGATATGTTTAGACAGGCTTTGATGACAAGGCAATTCTCCTGTCGTAGGAAGAAGCTTTAAATTGCGCGCGATCAAAGTGTACGGCTAAATCGAATGAACAACGCGATGACACAGCATGTCGGCCAATCAATATATTAATCAAATCTGCATTATGTTACAGATGTTGTGCTGCCAACGGTCCTAATTGCTTTGTTGTTTGTCGGCAACGCAATCATAGTTTATATCATCTTCCAGTATAGAAAGAGGTAAGTGAACTCATTCATCGTGTTTCATCATGTGGAATATTTGCTAAATATAGGCTATGATATATTTATATGTACAATATTTGAGATTGCGGGAATATTGTAGATTATAGATTTGCCGAATAGATACTTTGTTTTTATTTTCTCTTTCTACACACGAAGAGTTTCATTTTTGCGATAAGATATTGTTTATTCGCCGAATGATGTGCGGCAGCGGAAGATTGTAATATTGATTTGTAAAACACAAATTATAAAATAATGAACAAAACTATATTACTTCAAAAGTAATTGTTCTATCATATATGTTAAGTATATTATTGTCCTGTTGTTCATTAGTAAAATAATATAATAAATAAAACTTTACTTTTTATAAATATTATTGAGTACATAACATACACATATTTAATATTGAGATATATAAATATCTCTAAAAATCACTTAAAATATTTTTTACTAATTTTGTGTATAAAGATTCATTAGTAACAATAATATATCAAGTGCAATTAACCCTTCATTGCCAGATATAAAAAATAACATACGAGTTGTCCGGACTGGGTCTGTGAGATTCATGCAATTTCAAGTTCGAATATCTCCGCAAAAAATCAATTTTTTCTTTTTAAATCGAAAGTTTGAACGATTCTGCGTTGATCAAAAGAAACAGATTGAAAAAAGTTCCAGTAGTTTTGAAGATACAGGCGTTTAAAGAAAAACCGTACACTTTTTTTTCGAAAAAAACATTTTGTTTAAAAATTTATAACTTTTCGTGTAATTAAGATTTTTACGAAATTCCAACGCAGTTTTGTACGGACTTGTTCGTACACAGCGCGTCATTGAATCGCGGAATAGGCGCGGGATCGGAGGACAAGCGGGGCGCGCGGTTGCTCGCCAACAAGCGCCGCGTCGCACAGTGGGGCAAATGACCGAAAAAGCGGTAAAAAGTCATTTTAAAAAAGTATGCAGATAATGAAAAATTTATTCACCAATTGTTAATTACACATATAGGTCATCATTTAGTGCGACTTTTTTTATTATTTGTCAATGTCGAACACAGCTATAAGGTTTTGAAATGGCCAT
>NW_018020801.1:2984-15902 GCF_002006095.1 Pseudomyrmex gracilis | reverse complement strand
ATGGAATTGTATTAAGAAAGAAGAAAAAGAATTAAAATACATATTCGAAGTGTATAAAATAAAAAAATAAGACATAAATATCTAATTCCAATCATAAAATGTTTTTTACCGCATTTGGCGCAAACGGCCCCACTGTGCGTCGGCGCGCCGTACGAATCGTACGGCCCGCTTGCTCTCCGATCCCCGCGCCTAATCCGCAATTCAGTGACGCGCTGTATACTTTCAGGAACAAAAGTGTCTTTTAAAAATTGTAAAATTAAACATTTTTCAAATTATACATTTTCACAATGGGTTTTTTGAGATGTTATTTGAAGAATGCATTTTTCTAGCGTCCAACTTTAACATGCAATATTTTAGCAATTCAATATTTATAAACATATTCTTTCTTTTTTTAAATGAAAAATTTAAACGATTCTGCGTCGATTAAAAAGTCAAATTGAAAAAATCTCTAGTAGTTTCAAAGAAACGTTTCTGTATTCCATGACTAATAAATCGCTATAAATGTACATATATTTTGATAAAATTATGAACAAAACAACAATTTTTTAATATATTAGAATTGCACAAACTGAAAAAAAAATTTATTCACTTTTCGAAATGCCAATGTCTTGTCCAGACCCAAGTCTGGACAAGACTTGGGTCTCTCAGATCTTTTTCGCACTTCAAAATTCAAACTTCGCACAGCTATTAAACAAAGAACGCTGTCAGCGACTTCTATCATTGTCTCAGGCCCTAAAGTTTTTTTTTCATGGCCTTCAGATATCGCATTAAATTAATATTTAGTAGAGACACCGGTTTATATATAAAAACTTTTAGGAGGGTCTCGGAGATCCATATCTGGCACTGAAGGGTTAGTCACATACAAGTACCCTAATAGGCATATTGTGAAAATATTGCACAAAAATGGCATCATGAATTGTCGAAAAGTTTCACAATACTTGCACTAAGATGATTCGCTATAACGCAACAGTTTTGTTGGAATAAAATTTTGGAAATAATATTTGTCACAAATTAAAAAAAAAGTAGTTTAGAGTATAAATATTCTATAATATTTTAATTCCTTAATGCATAAAATTATACAATTCAATATTTGTGACAATGTAATACAAAACTCTTTTTACAATATTTGCAACATTTACAGATAAAATATCTATATTTAATACATTAATTTAATTTTTTTAAACCAGTAATAGTGAAGAATAGTGGAGAATCTTACTTTCCACGATCTCGGAACTCTGATTGAGACAACAATTTTGCGTGATTAAAAAACGTTAACTGATTGTTAACTAATTATTTTAAAACATTCGACAAGCATGATCGAAAGCTCAGTTCACATGCATCTCATTAAAACTTTGACTCTTGATTTAAGATGTTGCTGCATTAATAATGCAATATTTCTACATTGAAATTTAGGAATCATTGTGCATTTTTATAAGCAAATACATAATACATTAATTTGATTTCTTCATGTGCAATTATATTTTGACATGTTTTAAACATAGCTGACATTTTTTCTCAATTATCTGAACAATTTCTTTTTAAATTTAATTTTGCAAATATACCGCTAAGATGATTTTCGCCATATAGTTATTGTTTTGCCGAAATAGTATTTGAAAATTAATTTTGCAAACAGTTACAAATATTTTATAAAATATCAATATTTTTACATTTATTTCACAAATTATATCTATATAATTGCAAACCACAATTTTCATGCAAGATTTTCTCACATAAATTTCACAAATGTTTTCCTATCGGGGTAACAGATCAAGTACACATAACTAAGTTAATCACTTACCGATGTTCCCGCATCATCTTTCGTGTCTTCTCGTTCGTCTCGCCAATGGGCCCTCGCATCACTTCATATATAACACTTGCATAATTTATTACGCGACGCATATTATTTTTTTCCATGTAACGCAATACAGGGAAAAAAACGCGGTTTTACCGAAGCCGCACCGCGACGTTCTATTCGAAACTCGCGCAGCCAACTTTACGCGGCATCCGCTTCCCCTCGTACTTTGTTATCCGATGTGTACTTAAAAATTTTGCGTGAAAACAATATTCCCTCGCGTTACAGTTTATTGCTACATCGTGTTCTAACACGAATCTAATGAGAAAGAAAATAAATGTACAAGATACGTAATCGCGTCGTCAAATGCATTGTTCGAAGTACAATTGCTGTTTTGCCGATGGTACCTCTACAGTTCGCGCGCGGACAAGATAAATACATATGTCAGACGATTTTGAAGAATTTCTGACAGAAGCACTAAATTTATATTGCGCGTGTGACAAACACGAGGATTAATAATTACATTAATGGGAGTTTTTTTACGGACTAATTAATAAACGTATCGCGCGGAATAGTTGATGGATTCGGAGACGACATTCACATTCTGCGTATGCAAAGTAACCAAAACTTCGAAACCGATGCTGCCACCTTCGAAACCGCACAATGCGCCGCGACCGGCAACGAAGTCAAATCAACGTTTAATACGCAATACAATTTTATTGATTATTCCGCGATTAGCTGCTCGGAAATTTGTATTTTTCAATCACATATTATGATTTATATGTACATCCCGCACTTTCAATTCGAAATGTACTTAACTACATTTCAATCGACGAATATTTCATCGTTGAAGAAATTTCGTTTTTTTGTTTCGTAAAAAAATAATTTGCGTGAATTTTCCTCTTCAATTTTCCATCTGGTTTTTACTCTACATAAATTATTCAATATGTAAGTCACACAAATAGAGCCGGTACGAACCGATAACTGCTTATTGTTTCAGTATTTACAGATCGTTCTCGTTAATTAACCGTACGAACCAACAATCGATTTATTAATTATTCAAAAGAACGATCGCATTTGTCGTGTTTATTGATTTTTAAATAGCGAAGCATTATAATATCGCGCTTATTATACTCTCTCAGCTCGAGTTTCCGTCGCGCAAATAACAACAATCAGAGCAAACTGCGTCCGAGAGACAAAAACACACTGCGCTCGGCAAAAGCACGTCTATATCGAGACTCGCTGCAAAATCTTTTATTCAATCCTATATATATTGCAAAATGAATACATAATTCTTTCCTTTGTGTATTTTGAATTTCAATTGAATATCACTACAAACGGGCTATATGCTATCGGCTATATTTTATATAATTTATTAAAAATGCAAGATTGCGAAGTAAATAAATATATATATATATATATATATATATGTGTATATATAAATACTTTGTTTAAAAAAACACAACAACGGCACTACATAAGTCTTGCTTTTGCGTTTCAGAAAAGTTCTAAACACAACACAGGATGAAGAGATGACTCTTCGAAGTCCGCCCGACGTGCCCCAAGTGTGATTCCGGAAGCCTCTGGTGTAATCGCGCACGTGGCCGCCGAAATCACACACGGCCGACAAATCATCTTCGGTGTCCACGTGGAAAAAAAATTCGGAAGTCATCATCCCGAAGATGCCGCGGAATCGATTTCCGAAGAACGTCGAAGTTGTAATTGCGATTCGCGCAATTAACCCCGAAAAAGAACTTTGAAGAAGAAACTTTTCGTGTGACGTTCTATTTTCAGCGGCAAAACGTGGCTGATCGATTCAAACATTTTGTTTTTGTATTATTTTTACACAAATCAAAGTTCATGAAAGTTCAGATGACTTTGTATTTGACATTGAGAGGAGAACGAGAGAGATTCATTTTCCTCTCATTTGAGTGTTCAATCGATCGTCTCACAAGCAAGTGTCAATCTTTAAATATCGTATATTTTCCGAGATTCAATGTCAAGACGGACAGCCATTTTTAGAACGAAATACGTTGCCAAAACGAATCTAGGAACAAAAAAAAAAAAAAAAAAAAAAAAAAAACGTTCTCGTAAACGGACTGTACTTTGTTCACAATAAATATAATGTAACTCGCAAAACTATCACGTCATGACTTAAAGTACACTTACGTTATTCTGTATTATAATGTAAGAAATAATATATTCTATATTTCGTCCACATTGTAGATAAGTTAAAAAATAAACCAATGTTTTTTTAGTAATCACTTGTGTGCGTTCTTTTTTATTCATTTATAACTTTTGCAGAAGATTCAGTTGTAACAGAGTGCAATTTTTTAACTTTTTGTATCGCAACTTTTGGAAGATATAAAAAATTATGAGTTTTAAAAAGACGTTTTTTTTATTGTGAAATAATTTGTTAAGTAAATTACACAAAACAAATGTATTTACATAAATATTCACAAGTATACAGAGTGTCCGACAATTACTTCAACATCTCTCGTAAGCAGGTAGGAGTAAGATTGAGTCGAAGAGTCCTGTACCATTTTGCGAGATTTGTAATAATTACCGAGATCTTAATTAATAAAAATCTCGGTAACTATTACCCGTCTACAAGAGATGTTAAAGTAATTGTCGGACAACCTTTGTATATTTTAGTGTGTGTCTCCTGATTACTTAATTGCTTGTTTCAAATTTAAAAATACTTCTGTAAAGGTTCTCCTAAAATCTCTTCCAGTGCGCGAACAGCATTTTGCGCGCACTTTTCCGTAGCTTCGTCCTCGTCCTCCAAAAGCTCCGCCAAGAACGGCACGGTCTCTGGCAACAACGGCATAAAGTCTTCTCCGAGTTTTCTCGCAATTTCCACCTAAAAGAAAATAAGTCGAAAAATATTGTAAATAAACTTAGTTAAATACAAAATGCTAACAGATCAAGTTTGTTTGCACATTAAAAACATTTATCCAAATTCCACGATTAATCAACTTACCAATGCGTTCAGAGCGGTGCTTCTGACGTAAGGTTTCGCGTGTCTGGTCTTCAGCAGCGTTTGATAGACCAGTTGTTTGTGCAACGAGTCGTCGGGAATGGCGCTCGCGAAAGAAGCTACGCACGGTACGATCAATCGACTGGCTCGACTCTCGTACTCTTCCCTAGTGCCAATCGTGTTCTCCACTTGATCCACTATTGGCTGCATGAGAATTTCAAATCGATCCTGACTGACGAAATTGTGCGCGTCGTAATCGAACACTCGGTGAAGCGTCAACAGAATCGCCTCTACCAACTCAATTCTGCTCGATTCGTTGACCAGCGTCAGTTCCTGATGAGTTTCCATGACGAAAGTATTGTTACTGCTCAGTAATGACGCCGCGTGTTTCAAGAACAGTCCAGCGAACAGAACGAACAGCGACTTCAAGCATTCCGCTATATTCGCCGATAATCTGACAAAAAAATATAAAACTGTATTGTACTGTTTTTAAAAAACAAAAAAACAATTATAAAATCAATAAATTGTCTATACCTATAGAAAGTTATGTTACGCTGCTTGTGCTGCGTGTTATTTGCCGCCCATTGATAGAGCTTCTCGTACAACGGCTTGAAAGTAACTTCACTGAGCTTCAGGACTAGAGCTACCAACGCCTTACTGGCGCTTTCCTCAACCGCGACAATATTTTTCAAGGCAATGTCCTCGTCACCATCCACTTCCATGTTGTTCTCGACGTTGATGTTCTCGCGAAACTCCAGAACCTCAAGGAAAAATTTGGCGAGATTGTCGATCTCGACCTTCAACTCCATCGGCTGCACGTTGTTGAAAGACTCGGCCAACACGTTCATCAACGGTGATATACATTGATAGGATTTCTTAGTTAAAAGAACTTGATAGGTTCTATTGACACCTGGCAATAGCACTCGCAGAGGTATGCAACAAGACAGTTTTTGTGATATCGTCTTTAGCCGTGAAACTATGACGCCAGTCTGCACAAATATAGCGTTTTATTTTGTATTGCATTTTATTTTTCTTGAAATTATATTTAATGCAACATATATATATACAGGGTGTCCCAGAATTGGTGTAACATCTCTCGTGAACAAATAGAAGTAAAACTGAGTCAAAAAGTTTTATATCATTTTGCTAGATTTCGCAATAGTTACCGAGATCTTAATTAACAAAGATCAGCGAATAAGCATGCATCGGGCTGTCTTGCGCGCTTACGGTGTTATCCGTAGCAGCATATGGGAGGAGCTAATATAACAGCATATACTACAACATATACATATTAAAATGTAATTGTGCGAAGCGCGCCGGGCTGTCCTACGCGCGTAAGACAGCCCGATGCACGCTTATTCGCGGATCTTTATTAAGATTTCGGTAACTATAACAAATCTAGCAAAATGGTATAGGACTTGTCGACTTAGTTTTACTTCTTCTACCCGTCTACGAGAGATGTTACACCAATTCTGGGACACTCTGTATATATATATAAATACCTTGGGATGTTCCGTGTCGGTATACAAGGAACTCAGCCTAGTTACTTCATGCAACAGTTGATCCAAATAAAGTGATAAGAAATTTCCAAGAGACTCCACTATCTTCTGTAAAGCACTCACGATACTGACAATTATCATGTCCGGCACGTTTTGATGGCAGTGAGTCTTTAATAACTCCAGAATTGCAGGCAAGAATTTATTCAGCGAGTACAGAGCGTATGTTTTCATAGAACTGCACAATTCCGCGACACATAACGCCGCACTGGCTAATACTGGACCGTCCTTCGAGCGCAACAGTTCCGTCGTTATATCGAGTATCTATAAAAATTATCGACGTGATATTTAAGTATACAGCTGCATAAAATATTAAACATAAAATATTAAACAATAAAATTTACATACCGGTTTAAAATCATCGGGATTATCAACAGCCAGTAGTTTCGCCAACAGTTTCAAGGTAATCAGAACCGTTTGTTGAACAATTTCTTGTTCCTGGCTCTCAGTTTTCTCAGAGCAGTCAAGGAAACCTATCAAACCTTTCATCATACGCAGAAGATTCTTGTAATCATCCTCGCCGAACTTTCTTTGAAGAAGTCTCGTATTCAACAGCTCCAGCGCCTTCTTCCGCACCGACAACAACTCGTGTTTGATCAGATAATTGACACTGTTCAGGAACAAGACGTTTGGCATCAAGTTGTTCACCACATCCAGCACGTCGTAAAGATGATGCAGCAACACCTTCCAGTACTTAGCGCTCGGCTTGCTGTGGTGTTGATCGGCGATCTTTGAGGTGGTCTGAATCAACAAAATCAGCTCAACCGCCAAACGATCGTAGTATTTATTTATCTTGTTCGTTTCTTCCGGATTCAGTAGAGCTACGCGATTGATGAAATCCTGAGACGACATCAAGTTGCTGAGAAATTGCACAGCCGTCATCTTATAGAGTCGCAAACCTTTCGGCGTGGTCTTAGTCACGTCGTAAATGTGCTTCTGCTTAAAATTCATTGCTATCCTTCTGTCGTGTTCCTCCTCAATGTCGATCGGCAAATCCTTGAGGAATTCCGTTACATTCACGCAAACCTATTGTAAAGATAAGAAAACACTTATTAGAATTATTTTGAAACCAATTTATTTGACCGAGAAGTTTTATTTGCCGAACTAACCTGAAGTAAGCGTAGCGGAGAGAACTCCCGGGACATCTGAAGAGCAAAGTCCAAATGTTGCGGCGGTTTTTCGCTCTTCTGGTTCGCCATCACGTGACTCTCAAATGTCAGCAAATAGTACAGATGTAGATAATTGTCGAGTAATTGCAGCAGTTTAGCGAAGAGCGGCGTCCGTCTGTGCTCGGGTATATGCGGCAACGAGACGATGAAGGTTCTTAGCAACTCGCAGGCTTGCATCTCGTCGCTGCTCGCGTTCACAATCGGCACCATGGTTTCCAAGGTCTTGGAAATGATTTGGATTGAATAAGCGTCGTCTTGGCGCACGACAGTGTTGCCCATAAACGTAAAGATTGGCATGATATTGTAAAGAGCGCGACGCACGTCCACATTCTTCAGCAGTTCGATCAGTACTAGTAGCGCGTGATGGTGCGTTTGCGGATTGCGCGATGTCCTGATACTTTTGGTAATAAGCACAATTTGGAGATTGGCATCGCGCACTGGTAGACCCTTTGTCATGAGTCGGTGAAGCGTTGACAGTAACAGTTGATTCGTGTACTCGACCGGACTCTGCTCCTCTAGACTCAAACAGACGTTCAACAGTTCGAACAGCACATTGTACAACAATTCTTCGTGCTCGATATTGTCGGCATCTTGAATAAATTCCAACAAAGCGACACCACGTTTCCACGCCCGCGTGTGAACCATCGCTGGATTGGCTAGACGTATCTGACTCTGCCGCTTCTTCCGCTTCTTTGCACTTTCCGTGAGTTTTTTAGATTCCTCTTCTTCCGCTGCTTGACTGCTTAGCTTCATCGCTTCTAATTCCGATATGATAATCGTTGCGTTGATTCGAATCCGGCGAATCGCTTTTCCCGCTGCGGAAATGACGTTGCTGATTTCGCAATCAGTTACTACATCCAGCATCTTAGATAGAATCTTTGCCTGAAGATCGTGAGACTTTTCACCGGCGTTCCGGAAAAACGGCTCGTCGATCTGCTTTAGCAACACGATGCTCGGCGACGTTAGCTTGCCGGATTCCGTGACCGCTCGCGGCTCGTGCTCTGACATGCTCATCTCGAAGAACCGCCACACTTGTTCGTCTTTCAGCGCGTCGACTGTGGTGCTGGTGAAACGTTGCAATATATTTCGCAAAGCGTTACCGGCTGGCTGATTGTTAGGCTCTTCCGCTAGCTTCTGCAGAAGCTCGAGACCCAACTGAACCAATCGCTGAAGAATCTCGCTGCTGTTGACATACGTCAGAATATCGAGAAGCTGCGATCTTCGATTCATAGAAATATTCGATGCTCCGTTCTGCTGCGTTACCACATCGAACAGCAGTTTTTGCGCCTGCTGAAGTTTCTTGCGTTGCTTTACTTGATGAGAAACGTCTGGATCCGGCGAGAGAAGAACATAGAGGCTTAACGAGAGCTGATCGGGATCTTGGGCAATTTCAGTGCTCTTTGTCGCCAGCTCCTGCAGCAGCACGAAGAACGGTTCCGAGTTTAAACTGAAGCTCTGCATCAGTTTCTGCAATATGTCTACCGCAACTGCACGACAGTCGTTGTGGCGTCTTGCCAGCGAAAGTAACAGATTTGTCACAAAATCTTGATCCTGAAACGCCCACTGAATAGATTCGCACTGGTCTAGCAACAGCAGAGACATTTGCAGGCAATAATAGGACGTCTGTAGTTTGACGGGTTTCATATACAACTGCGCGAGGAAACAGATGAGATCTTTTACCGTGGCAAAATGCAGCCGGAAGAAGATGTGCAAGCATCTAGAGTAATGTTTCTGCCAATGACGATTGGCCATACCCTCAATGAACATCTCCAGCAATCGCAGAATCAGATTGCTACGCTCCGAGTTGTCGTCGAAGTCGAGCTTCGGCTCGGATTTGATGTTCAATCGTCTGTGCACCATCTCCAGAACATAAGTGCCCACCTGCAGCGGCAGCACGCCTTCGGACGTCAACTTGAGAGCTTCCTGGATGTTGTCACCAGTGATGTTGTAACAGTCACGTAGCAGCTTAACGCGTGGATACATTCTTATCATTTCCGTGGCCATTTCGATAACAACTCGCGCGACCTCGGCCGGCATCGAACCCACGGGCACTCTACAAACCGATCCCAGTAGGATCATGTTGAAGAACAGAGACGCCGCGTCACCGTGCGAGATCTGTTGTTGCATAGAACTCAATATATTCTCTGTAGGCGGCAACAGCTCATAGTTCAAGATGTTGTGAAAAGCTGCCGAAGAGATCGTCTCGGCGCTCGGATTCGTTCCGGATTTGGTAATATCCTCTAACACGCGCTGCATGTACATGTTGTTCTTGGCAAAGTTCGAGTGAAGCACATCCATCGCAACTTTCACATCCTCGTTCACAGCCGGAAAGAGATACGACAGAGCGATGATGAAAACACTAGTGTCATTTTCGTCGCAAAGTTCCAGAAGTTTATTCAATGCCGGCCTTGCAAGCACTTTTCTCGAAGCTGTGTGACACGTTGACAGCAAAACCACCAGCTCATCTACCAAAGTATCAGTAGGCATCAGACTGATTAATTTCTTTGTGGAAAAAGACAGCAAGGTCTTCACGACGTTTACATCATTATCGCAAAATCTGGCTTGAAGCGTGGTCGTCATCATTCCGCGAAAGTTCTCGGGCACGTTCATGTCATCCTTGGCGAGAATCTCGAGAGCAGTCATACGCTGAGCGGCGTGGATATGCGTTAATTTGTTCAACACCTCAACGGACTCTTGCGTGTCCTTAGTGCCAAAAGGCCAGGAAGTCAGAAAGCTCAACGTTTGTTTCGAATCTTGATCGTTTTCGCTTCGTTTCATCAGATTTTTCAGATACTTGTCAAACCTTTCGGGATAGCTGCGTTCGAAGCTCTGATAGAACCGCGCCAGGAAATCCTTCGCAATTTTCGAAGCCTCACTCTTGAAAAATTCGCATGTTAGCACGCTCGTCAAGATGGCGTCTACTGCGTCGTTGTCGAGTTTGACGCGCACCAACATATCGTCGATCGTGCTTTGAATACCGGCGGTGTTTTGGGGATCTTCGGTAACGATCTTACAAGCTTCTTGAAGAAAACATACAACGAATCGAGACGCATTGACACCCGTTGAGTGAACATCGCTTACGGTTTCGACGAACCAAGACAGATCGGACAACCGATGAACTAAACTTTGTGGCACAACGGTTAGACGATTAAACGGAGATTGATAGAGATAGAGCAAGAGAGTTGTAGCTTCTTTCTTCAAGTGTGTCTTCTTGAAGGTCTTCAACAATAACTTCTCCATAGTATCGGCATTAAACATCATCTAAAGTTCCATAATATCAAAATAATATACAATTTTGTATATTTATTTTACCAAAGTCAAACGTTAATCATAAAAATTCTCAAAACATAAATGATAGATAAAGACATTAATTACCCTTGTCGTGACTGTTGCGATTATCATGTAGCTGCTGGAGGTGAAATCAGCAATAGGACTTCTCAGACCACGCAAAAGAGCAGGCAGAATGTGATTTATCTGAACCTCGGTAACAGTTGACGCTTGTTGAATTACACCCAACACCGAAGTAGTGTAAAACGCATACAACGTGCTCAAGCAAGTGGCTTGCTGGGAGTAAGTATCCGTGGCAGTTATCACATGATTGCACAGTGTCTTCAGAAGTCCGTTATCTGTACTCAAACGAGCAACAAGACTTTCCGAAGACATTGGAATACGACGTTTCTGCAGAAGCGCCAGCCAGTTCCATTTGTCATTTTCATCTGACAGATTCACCAACTGCAAAGCTCTTAAAAAAAAATGAAGTTTTTTCTATCATCAATATAAAATGTTATATGTACATATGCATGTGTGTGTATAATATATATACCTAACAAACATGCGAGTCTCATGATACGGCAGTATTAGGAGAATAAATTGATCTCGATTGTATTGATGGATGTGATATCTGTGTATCAACCATTCTAGAGCTTTGTGAGTGGGATTCAGTAAAAAGTATGGAGATAGTAAAATCAAAAACTTGGTGATCTCTAAGTCAAGCTTTTTGTTTACTGTACTATCTTGAACAGCACGTTCAAAATTCACAGCACTTTGAGCAAATAGTGTTGTTCTGAAGTCATCAAAGACTGAGGAGAGTTTTACTAATTCATCTAGACCATTCTGACCTGAAACAATTGATAAATTAAGTAAAAGATGTATAAAATTATGTTCAAGACAATTATGTAAATCAAAACAATGCAAAAACTAAAATCATTTGTGTACTACTGAATTTTTAGAAAAACATGTAAAATTTGAGTTTTTACAAATCAATAACTTGATTTTTTTGTAGCTGTCGAGTTCCCTAGAACACCCAAACTCAATTTTACAAAATATGAGTGAAAATCTAACCTATACTCAGTACGGTATCTCGATCCAAATTCGCAGCTTCTTTTGGATCAAACAGCAAACTGGGACGTTTTTTATCCTGCAGTAATAAATTTGTCTGTGGAGTTCGCAGTTTCTTAAGTTGTGCTGCTAATGATGTGGCCATTATCCTATTTATACCAGAAATATATAAAAACGAAAAATGTTTCACATATGTACTAGGTTTTGGTTTGGTGCAAAATTGGCTCAGTGGACCGAATTAAGTTAGTCCATACGCCATTCTAGGAAGCCATTCTAGGAACTTCTGACTGATATTAGGCTTGGAGCACCTTTGCTGAGCAGTCTTTCCGTATAGGGAAAGATAAAAGGTCTGTTTTTCTTGCATACACTTTATACACTTTAGTGTAAAGTGTACACTTTATACACTTTAGTGTAAAGTGTACACTTTAGCGTTTTTCTTGCCGGAAGTGACGTTGAGTTACGTCATTACACGCTGTTCTTCTTGAAAGTGTAGTACACTTTAATGACGTAATTTACACGTTTTGTACACCTCCTTGAGAGGTGGTGTAAAGCTAGTGTAACGTTACAGCTTTAGTTTGTTTATGTTTTGAATGTCATTGGCCGTTTTCCTTTTAGGAGACACAGTCGACACAAGTCGACACAAAAGTCATTCTGTCTTCGTTTAGTATTCAGTGAGAAACAAAGACAGAATGACTCTTGTGTCGACTTGTGTCGACTGTGTCTCCTAAAAGGAAAACGGCCATTTTAGAACTCAGTTGGATGTGATGAGATCACGAAGAATAAGGAGACTTAACTAGATAGTACATAGAGAAAAAAAGTGGTCAGTAAAAATGTTCCATGTAGGAAAAGGTTTGCTAAATAGAATAACTTGCAACATTTCGTCGCTATTTTAAGTCTGTTCTTTTTAGTTAAAGTTGCTGTGCAATTTCATATAGTGCAATCACGTCCAGTATATTGGCTGCGTTCGAAGAGCGTGCTATCTGTGCTATTGTAATTCTATCTGTTTTACATCTAATGAGAGGTAACAATAGAAGAATACAATATCGCAGATAGCGTGCTCCCCGCAAAAGTAAGTATAATTTA
>NW_018020801.1:0-2319 GCF_002006095.1 Pseudomyrmex gracilis | reverse complement strand
CACACACACACACACACCACGGGCTGAGGTGCACTGCTACGTGGCGCGTCCCCAAGGTTGCGGATAGGGGAAAGCCCGAAAGTCGCAATAAGCGAAACAGGGTAGGGGTGAAATAAAATAGCCCCCGCGGACAAAACACAACTAAACTAAACGACAGACACAACACCAAGGGCCGAAGACCTTAGAGCCAGGGGCAGAGGTGATACTGCCACCGAGACGTGTTGCTGGACAACATAAAACAAACACAAAACAAAATGAAAAACTATGGCTGATCTAATCAGGAAACCTACGTTTACGGTGCAGGGGAGGGATACCCCAGTGCCGGCGTTCGGGTGTGCGCAAGCAGGCTCCCGTCCGTCGTCATCAAGCAACTGCAGCACAGTAGAGGTGGACCACTTGGCCTCTCCTGTGTTTAAAGCACCAAGTGAAGGACACGTGAAGACGTGGAACAAGGAGATTGAAAAGCTGGGGGACCAGATCGAATCCCTGATAGCCTTTATAACGCCAAGGATGAATGTCCATGGAGACATAAAAAAGATGGCAAATGGGCTGAAAACGACGTTCAGGACGCTCAAACGGTTGGACGATGGATTTGTGGAGATGATCATCGCGCCTAAAAAAGCGGTGGGGCAGCAGACTTCACCGTCTTTTGCAGCAATGGTCAGAGCAACTAAAATCGCACATGGACCACCAGGTGGAACGGTAGATACACCCAGCAAGAGGAAAGACATCACACCTCCTCAACGTGATAGCCAAACAGGTTGGGACGTTAAGAGGAGGAAGGGGAAACAGAAAAACATCCAGCCAGTTGATTCGGACTCAGAGATGGAGATCGATGTGCNCTTACCGGACAAGACACCGACAGATCCTCCATGGGAAAGGGTGGAGACCAGAAAGAAGAAAAAGAAAAAGGAGAACACACAAAAAAGAAAGGGTGAGAAACCGAGGCAACTCAACAAACGAGTGCGCCCCAGTGCCCTACTCATCACACCATCTGAGGGAAAGACCTACGCGGATGTCCTCAGCAAGGTGAAGAAGGATGTCGCTCTTCAGGAAGTGAGTCTTGCAGTATCGGGAGTACGCAAGACATTGTCTGGCGATGTCCTTCTTATCATTAATAAAGATAAGCAGGACAAAATCTCCGAACTCCAGCAGAGGATTGGTACGGCGCTCGGCGAAGATGCCACCATTAACGCGCGAGTACAACAAATGACCCTGGAGGTCACGCGCTTAGACGGAACTATCACCAAGGAGGAGATAAGCGAAGCGCTAACACGGGAATTAGGCGAGAATCCCAGCGCGGGAGCNGAGGCAGTCATATCCGTCAGGAGGACGTATGGTGGCATGCAGACTGCAACTCTCCGTCTACCAACCGAGGCAGCGAGAAAGCTTCTACAAAAGCAGACTATCCGGGTGAGCTGGTCGAACTGCCGAGTGCGAGAGGTCGCAAGGCCTACCAAGTGCTTCAGGTGCTGGCAGTATGGGCACATCACAAAAAAGTGCACTTCGGAGATCGACAGATCAAAGAACTGCATTAAGTGCGGAGAAGAAGGCCATAAGGCAGAGGGTTGTACAGCAACACCATGCTGCAGCCTCTGCAAAGAGGTGGGCAGCAAAGAAACGCACCACATTCCTGGGAGCAGAAAGTGCTCAGTATATGAGAAGGCGTATCAGGCCTTTCTCCAAAAATGGCGCTGAAGGTACTGCAAATAAACCTCAACCACTGTGGGGCAGCACAAGATCTGCTCTCTCAAACAGTGCGTGAGAATAAAGTAGAGGTGGTCATAGTTGCTGACCAGTATCGGAACGTCGACGGACTCTCCTGGAGGATAGATGCAACAGGCTCAGCAGCTATCTGGGCTTGCGGCAAACAACCCTTCCAGGAGGTTATGAAAGATCCGCAAAAGTATTTCGTGAGGGCGAAGATAGGAGGTATCCACTTCTACAGCTGCTACATGCCCCCCAGCATGTCGCAGCAGGACTTCGAAGAGGTAGTGGACCGGCTCGTCGGGGACGCCAAAGACCGGAGCCCAATAGCTATCGCCGGAGATTTCAACGCATGGGCAGTGGAATGGGGTAGTAAGGAAACGAAGAAAAGGGGACAAGTACTCTTAGAAGCGTTTTCCGCGCTGGACATCACACTGCTCAATGATGGAGACAAACCGACGTTTGTTAGGGGAGAAGCCAGCTCGATGATCGACCTTACGTTCATNAGCAGCGGACTGGCCAAAGGTAGTACCTGCTGGAAGGTAACGGATATCTGCACTCAAAGTGACCATTGTGCCATCATCTGGTCAGTCCCACGACACCAGAGAAGCA
>NW_018020800.1:183873-267348 GCF_002006095.1 Pseudomyrmex gracilis | reverse complement strand
CTTTGTCACCCGGGGGAGAACCTTCTGCAGGAAGTGGAGGCTTCCGAGGGGCAATCCCCCGGTCAAAACTAGCGTCCATGACGCAAAATCAGGCGAAAAAGTAGCTTTGGAAAAGCTAACGAGTGAGGTTACTTGACCGTTAAACCTGAAAAAATGGCGGCCACCGGCCGTGTGCCCAGCGGACNGCACCAACAAGGGCGAACCGATGCTACTAAGTTTAGGAAAGCGGGTAGTATTAGACAGAAGTACGTACTTACTTGTAATAAGTGCGTGTAAAAGCAGTAAGAAAGGAAAATACTTGCAAAAGCGCAACTAAAAGGCTGTGAAGGACGGGATGCAGGAAGCACGATGTGTCGCATGCGCAGTCTCAGAGTCGAATCTAACATTATTTCTATCAAAGAAAAGAGAATGAGAGCGGCCAGATCCATGAGTTTTTACGATCGCTTTCCGCCCCGTAAGCTAGCGCATGTCAACGGGTGGTGCACATTGGCAACTACGTAGCGATGTCCTACGTATCGACTTGTCGATACGTACGCTATGTCCAAACGTGGACATGGTTCTATTCCGTGCTAAAAGGATAAAAAAGAGAATATTATATATATTATATGTAATATTCTATATCTATATATAATACACACACATACGCATATATGTATATATGTATATACGTGATCGAAGTCAGTAACACCGCCGAGGTCGCGCGACCGAAGTCAGTGACTCCACCGCAGTCGCGCGACCGAAGTCATTGACCCCGCCGCGGTCGCGTGACTGCGGTCAGTGACCTCCCCCCACCAAGACCGCGCGCCTGAGGTCAGTGACCCCCCCACCAAGGCCGCGCGGCCGAGGTCAGTGCCCCGCCAAGGCCGCGCGGCCGAGGTCAATGACCCCGCCAAGGCCGCGCGGCCGAGGTCATTGCCCCGCCAAGGCCGCGCGGCCGAGTTCAGTGACATTACTGTAGTATGAATATAATATAATATAAGGTATAATATTATAAATATATAATAAATTATATGTATAATATGTATTATTTAATGTTATATATAATATAAATTACAGACATGTTAATCACAAAACGCGCACCTCTCGGTCCAAATGCCCTTTTTTATATAGGATTCGTACGCTTTACATTTCGTACGAACAACTTTTATATTGCTTTGTCGCACGTAATATCTGCAATTATTGCAATATTGGTCGAAAGCAGATCTTTCTCGATGTAACTACTCAGTTTGTCGCTCTTTTCGATGCGATATTCTATTTTAACACGAGCCTTTTGGGAAACATATTTACTCCGATAATAAAAAAACAGGGATAAACGAAAATATCAAATGTAATATAAGCGTAAGAACTTCTTATAACGTTAATTAACTAATCGATATATTCGTAACGCAGATACTCGAATTATTCAAGTAAACGATAATGTAATATTAGAGTTTTTGGAAAATAAAAATAACAAATACGTAAGTCTCAGTTTTATATATTTTTGAAACAGTTTAAATAAATTGTTGAAATAATCTAGAATTCAGTCTGTTTAAATCGGCGATTGGCACTCGTCACGTTCGAGACTCGTCCGTTTCTCTTGATTGAGGAAATACGATTCATTGAATCCTGCTAACGCTTGTGTAGCGGCTTCTTAGACAAACTACGGTTGATCCGTGATCAATCCAACGACAGCACCGATTCGACAGATCTATTTCTCGGAGGCAGTTGCGGACCACCTAGATAGCTCAGCGGATTGCCGAAGGACCGTGAACCATCCGGCAGGAAAGTAGTCATATTGACGATTATTGGTCTGCCTGGTGCTAAAAACAAAAAAGTAGCAAAACAGTCTTCGTAATTAACTCGAACCGCGCGCGATTTTTTATAATTGAAATGTACAAATCTCGAAATTTGTAGACAAAATATGTAAAATTTATTAATACATGTTACACTTTCTTCGATTCATGTTACTGACCTAAGAAGTGTCCTTGTCTCTTCGATTGTGGCTCAGTGTCTGCAGGCACCTAAATAAAGAGTGAAAAAAATTTGGTTTTAAAATTCTTAATTTTTCCCGTCTCATGTCTCCGTGTGAGCGGCGAAACAAGAGATTCGTTTTGCGATTTTCTGGTTAGTAAGTGCGAGAAGCACGCTTGGTGAAATTTTCGAACAGGCTTACCTCGCAGAATCAGAGGAATTCTGTGGCTCAAAGCGGTGCGTGAGATGAAAATGAATATTTTTCGTGTATCATGAACAAATCTCACTTCGACATTAGGCAATTGTAGGCATTATCCGCCGCGTTTTATGCAATCGTGCGTGAGTTATCAATATCGATTGCAGACAACATTTTTAAGTTGACAATTTGTCAATCTGAAAATGGTTTATTAACTTGTCTTCTTCATATGTCAAATATAAATGATGACACATACTACTTACTCAGCACGTGACAATTTAGTTTAGATACAAAAAAAAAAAATTATATTTTAACTACCGAAAAAAAATTCTCCAATCATAAACTTTTGTAAGACAATGTAAAATAAACACTTTTGATTTGGTTAATAAAAATATTGAATTATCATCAGAGCATATCATGCACATGCTTGGTAATAACACGGTTACATAAGTAATATTAATTAATGATAGTAAGTGGCGTGTAATAAAGTACAATTTGTTCTTTTTTGTTCTGGGAATAAAAAAAATTAGATTTTATCATGAGTAAAAAAATATCAACAAACTTGCAAGAAAAAGCTTGATAGTGTGGGAGAGGCATGAAAGATGGTTTACAGCGATGCAACAAATTCGAGTCGATGAAAAAATTTATATTTTCTCTTGTTACTTTATACGTATATAACATGCTGAAATAGAACGAGATGTGTGTTTCGAGATTCGCGGGTTAATATGTGTCTGTAGCGACTGTTATTATTTGCGTACAAATCTTCGTTCGTATAATAGCATCGTTGCAATTTTCTGTGAAATGCATTCGGAAAAGCAAAAATTTAGATGCTTCATCGTACGATATAAAAAATAAAGTACATTTCGCGGGCCACCGGGAGAGAAACAAGATGCTGCGAAGAGCAGATCCAAGATGCGATTGTCGAGCTTCGACAGACATTCGTACAGTTTATTATACACAGATGATGCATAAAAAAAAAAAACCCGTACCTTTATAATTCGCACGGTGTTTTTGTTTCATCGGGTTTTATAATGGAGTCTAACGGTATAACATTCTCTTCGACATTCGCATTAGACCAATCCCTGTGCTGAAAATATGGCGTATTAAAGTCTCTGACGAACTGAGTTGAATGATGAGACTTCCGGATAATCGGACTCGATTCGTTTTTTCGCTTTGTGATTTTTATATGAGTAATTTGATCGCCACCAAAAGCACACAAACGGCCATGTTCGCTTTTTATTACAATCGCACGAAGCAGCGAAATCAAATTAAACGGGCTAGCGGGTGTACACACAAAGCAGACTGTCGAAATATTATATGCGTTTTGAAAATAAGTGTATGTCTCTACACACAAATAAATTAAATTACAAGTGTATGTACACACATACAAATAAATGTATGCAAAATACGCAAGTTCCGCAAAATTTATCCAAACAAATTTCATTAAGTAAATGAATTGTTTTGTTTGGTGTACACCGCAGCCAACAACAATAACGATATATAAATCTATCATAATTTTTTAAATGTGTGACAATAATTATATATATAACTTATACGTTACTTCTCAATCAATAAAACAATACTTCACTTTTTCACTTTTATTATTTGAAGATAAACGTAATATTTTTCTTTGCTCGCGACAAAGTTTTTCATTACGTTTATCTTTTTTTATTTAGTTTATGTCGTCTTAGTTTTAAAATACTCGTTGTAAATGTATACTTTTAATGCTATTTTTGTTTCGCTGTCGTTAAATTATCGTAGGCACTAGAATCTTAAAATAACATTTTGTTCGAGTTAAGTACATGCGCCATTGTTTAAAATAGATATTCAATACTAAAAAAATACCGGCGACACGCTACGTAACAAGAAATATGTATATTCAAACTACGCGAAAACTTTTAACTTTACACTCAACGTCTTTCTCTCTCCGATTATGTGTGTGAGCTAAACTAGGGGACAAACATTATACACACATACTAATTTGTAAAGAACTTATAAAATTAGTAAGTACAACATATCATGACTTGCGATAAAAAGATTAGTATTGATGCTTTACTAAATAAACAATTATCTAGTAAAGCTATGAACAATTTTCATCGTTAGATAACACGAGTTGTACTTGCTATCTTCCAATAATAATATGTGTTTTACCACTATTTTCACGCGTAAAACAACATGATATTCTGAGATAATTTATAATTATGTAAATAGTGCTATAAACTAGTTATACAATAAATGACTATAAAGTGCGATAACTTTGGTGCTCAACTCGCAAAACTAGAGTTGCTTAAGTTTAATTTAATTAAAATATATCTCAAATTTTGAATCAGATAGCAATTAGTCTTGTCTGCAATTAGTTTTGACTGCATTAAGCGATACTATTATATTCTGATTAAATTGTGATAAATACTGTTTTAAAATTTAGGTAATTTAGATATGTCTATGATTGCGTACGATTGTCACTTTAAAAATTGATCCACATGGTAATATTTACATAATTTATATTGACATTTGTATATGTTTGACATATCAGACTATTTCAACATTTTAATTATTGTCGTCATTCGGCAGACTTTAATCATTTGTCCTGAGTGAAATACGTGGGCGCGACGTCTCTGTTTCGAGATTGAAAGTGCACTTCGTCGCTGTCGATCAATCTTGCCGTGACCTTCTCGGGCCGAGCTTCTCCGCGCAGTTTTTTAAATTTGACTGGCGCATTCAAATCGAGACTTATCGGCCTCATCGGCATAGTATTCTTCGTCGTATTGTTCGCCGCGGGTGTTATACGCTCGGTTTTGATCTCATTCAAACCCGTCACGGAGAAGTTCGTCTCGAGGAGGCACTGCGTGCCGTCTGGGTCCAACAATTCGTCAGTCAAGAAAGTTCTTCTTGCTCTGTTTCTTACCGGCCTAAGAGAAAGCTCGCCGTCTTGATCGTTGTTCTCGTCTTCTTTCTCCTCTTTCTGATCTTCGTCTTCTTTTTCCTGCGATTCGTCCTTCTTTTCATCTGTTTCTGGTTCCTGTATGTCTTCATCCTCTTCTTCTTCTTCCTCTTCTTCTTCGCGTTCTTCTAACTCAGGTTCTTCTCTCAGATCTTCCATCGACTGTTGAACAAACATTAATTGTTCGAGCGCTCTTTAAATAACAATAATGTACGAAATTTTGTCTTTTGGCATTGCATGAAAGCGTAGAGAGATTTGTAAGCATATAAAAATCTTAGTATAGTTAGAAAATAATAGTAAGATTCTCGAGAATATTAAAATAAAATACCTATACACCGTGTTACATTCTTTCGCAATGCAATGTGTAGTCTATACTGGCAAATTTAGTACATTATGAATTCAGAATTGTGTAATTATTCAAGATGTAAGAGATTCAAGAAGATGCGAATAATGAGTTTATAGAAGTATACTGCATACCACACGTGGATGTTTGTTCAGGGAGAAGTTGAAACATGCTATGTAATAAGAAACATGCATAAGATTTTTTGCAAGGCCTGAGAGGCGAAGCATAATATTTTACGAAAAAAGAAAAAATCTTTACAAATGGGTTTGGTTTCGCAGGTTTAGTGACGATGCCTGTATTTACCCCTAGGAGCTCCTTTTTCTCTGGATCTTCTTCTGCTGCAATACATAAAAAAATACAAATATTATAAAAAGTGACTTGAATAGAAGAATTAGTGAGAAAGTCTGAGATAAAGGAGAGAGAAGAAAGGAAGAAAATTATATCTAGTAAAAAGATATATTTGTGGGATTCTCAACTCGTACGGCACCCAATGTCCTTGCTTTCCCGCAAATATTCTTTTTTTTTGGCACGAAACTCGACATGTTTAACACTATGAAAAAAAAAGTTGTTTACACTTCTGTTGGGAAACAGCGAGAACTTATTCAAGGTCCCAAATATATCTAGTAAAAAGGCTAAAAAGCAGAGAATAAAAGATGTTTGTGTAAAAAATTTCGTAGAGAAATAGAAAGATAAATTAGTTTTAAATTTTTTTATAATGTAAGGAAAATTGTAACTCTGAGGAAAACTAATAAATTTTTTATCTGCCTATATATATAAAAAGTGACTTCGAATATTAAACTTCGTAAGAACTTTACCTTTTATGTGAACCTTCTTATCGTTTATTAAGTCCTTGGGCTCCGTATTCGGCAGTGGTTTGTATTCCTTGGTACTAGGAACTTTCACGTGGGTACCGTTCGGCCTCTTGTCGTCGTCCATCTTGAAGCCGACCGTCTTCACGCCAGTCGTGCTCACCAGAGATTCCGTGTACTGTTGCGATTGCCATCGCTGCGAGCCGGAAGCGACCGCAGAAGTCGCCATTGCTCCCGATGCCGCATTGCGGCGTCGTTGACGATCCTTGCGCGCACTTCGCCACACCTCGTAAATACATCCAACCACCGCGGCTACGAAGATACAGCATAGAGCTATGAAGATGTATGTGCCAGCACCCTGCTCCTCTTGAGTGGCATCCGAATACTGCGACTTGTATAGAATTCTCTCCGGCGGGTCCTCGACCCACGCCCGATCACGATCCTTTAAACAGTACGATTTAAAATATATAACGTAATTATCCGTATTTGTTTATTTTTAAGCAGATGGGAAGAAAAGTTAGTTGGTAAACTACTAAAGAATGATGTACGTGAATAGTTACGTATTTAGCAAAACATTTAATTTTTAAATCTCTCACCACACTGTCATTTCTGGGCGGTTCAAGACCGTCCGGTTGAGCATGAAAGACAGCACACTGAGCGCTTCTAACACCGGCAGGAATCGTTGCTCGAACAGTTTCACTGCCCTGTTTCGTGAAGAGCATGTATTCCTCCAACGGCTTCATTCCAGGACCACCGTTGATCGATATTACGACGTCTACGAGGAAGAAAGTAATTGTAATTTGTAAATTGCAACATGGTTAACTATATATATATATATGTTTTTTTATAAAAAAAGATATTCTTGGATATACACTTGACAACAGTCACTGTCTATCTACTCGAAGGTACTCACTGCTGAGACAACCAGTGTATCCTTTATAAGCGCTGAACCGAGAATCAGTGGTGTTCAACCCACCAAGCTGGATCTCCGTGGCACCTGAACTGTCGTCTTCGTTTGGTGGTATTCTTGGTATTGCCGCCAATTGAACAGGCTCTCGGTCGATCTAAAAATTATATACAAATTGTGTTAATACAAGAAGTTCACACACACACACACACATATACGAGTGGCTATTCCAAACTAAAAGAAAATTGCAACTAACTAATAAAGTGGCCGTGTTATTATCACGAACGTAATAGACGCTGTGACGTGCACCGTTCAGATAGTTCCGATTGCTCAAACGTGCTCCGTAAGTCGCCAAGCCGTCCTCCCTGTCCTCCTCGAAGATGAGCTGTCCCTCGGACGTCAAGGCCACCAATAAGTAGTAGCTCCTTCTGAAAAAAAGTTCTTCGAAAGACATCCAGGACTCCAGGCATCCAGGTGACTGGTGTCGAAGTGGCCGTATATCCGAGTTTAAATTAAATATTAAGATCAATGCTTTACTTGTTGTCGGTCTGTACCAGCAGCAACGCGGCGGTTCGGTGTCGCAGTTCGGTTGTCGAGAACGCCAGTTGAACTTTCACCTGGTTCACCTCACCTTCGAGATCGAACTCACGTTGAAGTACGCTGTCCCCGCTGAAGTCGGCGCCCTTTTCTGCGCGAGATAAGTTTTACGTGAAGAAATTACAAAAATTACTTTGCGCGCGCAATAAGCTTTTTATAAGAAACATATAAACAATAAGATTTGGTTTAACGAAAGATAATATCAAAATTGCGCTCACCGTCGGCACAATATTCGCCAAAATAAGACGTCAGCTCACAGTTACAGGAAGACTCTTGCCTGTCAAAATCTTCCGTGCAGATTCCCAAATTTTTGCAAGGCATCGCGTCGCATTTCATTTGACAGTTCGGCAGAACACCTTTGCTGCCTTCGTGATTCGCTTCGCTAGCTAAGCTCGGCAAGTCGACCAGATATTTGCCGATCATGAGTCCTCGCAAGCAGCCAACGTAGCCTTGAATTAAAGCGCCTTCTTTGCCTACTCTAAGCAGATTATCAGGATCGAATCCTCCTAAATTCACCTACAAAATTGATCAAGATTGCCAAATATCCTTCATTTATATTCTGAAGTTTAGTTTTATTCGGAATTAGTGTTAAACACACACTTGAAAATAATCAGTAGGAGGCGCCGGCGGGCGCTGAGGTGCCAGAACTTCTTTCTCCGGATTTATCCAAGGTTTGTTTGAATACGTGTCCAGAAGTATTGGCGTCGCGTTCAATGTGACGTTGTATTCATTCACGTACAGCGTAGTCCAATTTTCGCCTCGAATTATGGCGATCTGTACCGAGATTCCCGTGTTGACATCTGACAAAAAAAAAAATACGTCATTTTTTTCTCTTTAAAGTTTTTTTCTACGTACACACGCTCACATTCATTTGCATAAAAATCGAATTTTTGGACGTACTCGGATTCGACACGGTGATGTTCTTGATTTCGTTGGCGGCGTTGAAGAGATACACAATGTTCGTGCCGTTCGAGATGTAAAGATGCACGAAGTTGTTCAAATGATCGTTCGCGTAAAGTATGAGAGAATGTTTGTCGTAAGTTCTCAAATTGATCAAAATATTTTCAAGCAGCATGCTTTTCAGCTGCAGCTTCTCTTCATTGTCGTCCGGTCCGAAATAATTCTTTTTCAGAAACGCTCCGGACGAGGTAAATGTGAGCGATTTGTTGTTGATGTCTGAATTCACAAATCATCATTTTAGACGCAAAATTAAAGATTTTATTATTCCGAATAATAAAACTTACTGGTTTCGCAATAAGTGCCCAAGTGTGCCCATCGATTTTCGCATACGCATTCGAAATTGCTCCACAGTTCGACGCATCTGGCTCCGTTCTGACACTTGTTAGGTTGACACGAAGGCTTACAATCTTTGATGATTTCCGACAAGTGTACCGACATGTAACTGTGAATATCTAATATTTCTCCGTTGACAACGAGTCCGCGGAAGCAACCGATGAGACCTTGCCGAACGGAAGAATTCTTTAAGTGTTCTCTGAAAAGCGTCGTTAAAAGATAATAGGACGATAAAATTAATCTAAATCGTACAAGAATTAATTAAATTAATTAAGCAAAAATTATTTACGCGGTAGCACCACCAATAAACATGGATCCTTCGAAAGGTCCAAACTCTTCATCGGGCAACAAGTCCACCATTTCGGCGTCGGTGTTGATCATGAATCTCACGTGATAGTCATTATAATCGATCCAGATCTTCTGCCACTCGCCATTGTTGAGTTTCCGTCGGCTTTTCACCTCGAGCTCGCGCACAGTACCGGTATTCAGAGTGAAGTGGAAGGTCAATCGATACTCGGACGTCAGCGCAACCATAAAGGAAGGATAGTTGCTTCTAATAGGCGGCTGATACAAGAGGATAGCCTTTTCGCCTGTTGTTCGAAAGCTGAAAGCTATATCGCCTTTTCTCCAACCAGGCACTTCGATGTACGATTGCGACGTCGTAAATGTCACGACGTACTTCTGCGTGTCTAAACATGATCATTAAGCAATCATTCAAAATTTTCTATTTGCAAGCCATTGAAGCTTGTTTAATAAGCTGTTAAGAAAATGTTAAAATAAAAAATGCTTTTTTTTTTCAATATGCACATACTTGTTTCGACGCATTCTAATGGTCCCAACGTGATACGTCCCCGAGCGTCTTCTTCGAGATCTCTTTGTTGCAGGAACACCATTCCCGTAATGCCTAAAGAATCCGGCGTTTCGTAATATCCCTCATCCGACAGCCACTTTCCGGCGTTTCCGGTCGACACGTCGCAGTTGCAGCTCAAGTTGGGCGTTACGCATGTTCTGTTCACTGATATAAAATTAATAGATAACATCTTGCTAAATTTTTATCACATATACATTAAAAGAAATAACTGCACGTATTTATTATCCAATTTACTTATGAAAGAACGTACTTCCGCAAGGACAGGATCCGCGATTTACATTTCCAATATAATCGACAGTGGTGCCTTTGGATCCGAGGAACCACGTGGCGCTGTGCAACTCCAGAGGTGCTTTGTAGCAATCGTACTTTACGTATTGACTACAGTAAAGCGAGTGCGAGATCAGTTCCTGGAGCATTTCAGCGGTAAATTGTCTGTACTTGATGCTGAAAGAGAAGTCACTTTCGCTGTTGGATCTGACGTCTACTTGGGAAGGTAAATTGTGCTCGACAATCGTTTTGGTCGAGTCCTCGATCGACTGGAATTCGCATTTGACCAGGGCAGGCGGAAATCGGCCGTTGCCGTCGATGTCGATTTTGTAAACGTCGTCCTGCGTGTATCCTAAGAGAGCTAACTCTTCACAGGTTTTTCTATATTGTGCTACAAAAAAAAGAGGAATTAAAATATTTATTTATTTTTACAAACGGGGTGTTTGAATTATCAATTGATTTGTCGTGATTTGTCTCACCGAAGTGACAGTTTTTTCCAATGTATCCGGTATCTGTACAATCGCACGTGATTCTGTCTTCCTTGACCGAGCATTTGCCACCGTGTTCGCAAGTGTTCGGTCTCTTACACGGATCTACAAACTGACAATTGTCCAAAGCGACTTCTCCGACCACTCTGTCGGTATTGATCACGTATCTTGGCTCGATTCTTTGATCGTTTACTCGTATCTCACGCATACATCCTACTAGACCTAAAATTGTTGATGTGAAAATCTTTTTCTTGTGTTCGCGCATATAAAAATTTCTCGAATTTTTGAACACTTTGCTGATCGGCGTTTTCGACGCAAAATCAGTGCGGCCGGCGATTTTCCGCATTAGAATATAAGACGAAAACATTCAAATAAACTTAAATATGTTTAACTCGTAACTGACTAATCAACGCTCAGGCATGCTCTACACGAGTATATTCGGTATCATTACCTGCATTACTTTTGCCACTTCCTATAATGACTTTATCATCCAGTTCGAACGTCATAGAGCCGAAAGTTTTGCTTTGTCTATTTCTGTAATCAAGCAGAATGCTGAGCACGCCTTTTGTATAATTAAGTTCGATCGCGTGCCAAGAAGTGTTGTAAGGCGGAAACTTCACCGAGGTTGACACCGTGATGTTTTCCGATATGACTGGTACCAATTGAAAACGAATCTCGTCGTTTACTTGACGAAGCTATAAAATGTAGAAAAAAAAATAAATAAATAAATGAAATAAAAGAAGTGGAACACAAAAAAGAAAGAGATAGCAATCAGACCTCCCAATAGCCAACGCCACGATCACTCTTTACATCTCCCGAGGCGACGATCGCGATTGGTTTTGAACTCTTGAAATCGAAATTCAACTTCAACGAATCGGTTCGTTCTATGGGCCACCAGATATGACTTCCTGCGAAAGGATATGTGATCGGAATAACATCGACGTCGGCTTCGTAGTACTCCGGCTCCAATACACCAATATAATGCACCATAGGATTGGATCGTTTTAGTTCGTATATAATCGATTTGTCGTTGAAAAACACGTACTTCAGAGAACCTTAAGGAATAAAATAAAATTTTGTTAATTAAACAAGATTTTTCAATTAGTTATCAGAGGTGGGATGAAATCTTCGTCAAACCTGCGAAATTATTGTACGACCGAAGACCCTGTTTCTTGTGGAGTTCCGGGCCACCACCGATGTATATCTCCGGATCGATGATCATATTGTAATTGTCGCCCGGTACTTCTAGCACCTTTACCTCGTCGTCTAAACTGACAAAGACGAGTGTTCCATTGTGAAATATCGTCAAGTTGTTCCAATGATCGGACGTAACATAATCGCCGAGCATTGTAAAGATCTTCGAGTTGTGCCCAAAATCCAGTTCAACATAGACCGATCCGTTTATAATAGAAGCCGCAACATAATGCGGCGTGTCGTCAATCTCGCCGGACGCGTAAAATAAGACAGAATCGTCCCATTTTGTCTGAAAACAAATTGCAATAAAAATTTGCAAACTGTTAACCAGACATTTTTTCTCTTCAAAAAAAAAAAAAAAAAAAAATGTTATTGAGTTAAATCTAAAATGTTTAAAACATTTATTAAAATAATTTGTAATAAAAATCTATATGATATAATAATTTCAATCCGATCTCTTATACTTCATAACACATGAAAAGTATCCGGTAACAATAAATGTACATTCAATATACTACGAATTATATTGTGCCCACTTTTTCCCTTCCCTCTCCCCTCCCTTTCCCCACGCACAATAGCTCGCCGCAATAGAATTCGTGAAGTGGAACTCGACACTTTCTTTTGTAGAATTTCCACGGTGAATTTTTCGCCATAGAAATTTGTCGGGGTGGTCAAAAAGCACAGCTGCTCGTAAAATTATAAAGTGCGTCCCTCTCGACTCCAAGAAGATACGTCTCGCTATAATGAATCAATGAGTCCGCGACAAGGGCAAAGAAACGCGGTTCCCCCGTTAGAATAAGCGTGGTCAAATACCTTAAAAGCGAGACTGATTCTGTTGACAGACGAGTGAACACGATCCTTCCAATCGTACACGCGGAAAGACACGTAAGAGGAACCTCTCAGCGTTAGTATCGTCGCCGCTGAAAAATGATGTTACATTTCCAACTCCATTAGTTTCATATTGGAATACTTCGGTTCTTTTTTTTTTTTTTCTAGATGCGTATAAAAGCTCTGTCTTTCTTTTTGCTATATAATGCGATTAATTCTATAGCTATTTCTGATAAGCGTATATTCAGATAAAATTTTTATTTTTTTTCTTTCAGAATTTTTTCAATATTTTAGAAATAATATATTTAATATTTTTAGAAATTATTTAATATTGATTATTAACTTAATGTAAATGTCAAGTTTTTTAACTAGTTTTGAATCAAGACTCAAGGCAGAAGATGATATTTTTTTAGAGAACACGAAAAATGTATCGTATTAAATTCAATTACTTTACGTACTGTACACATCGCAACGTTCGCCCTCGTATTGCGTTCCGAAACAGTCGCATGTTAGACTGTTGTAATGATTCACACACTGATTTGGACTGAAGCACAAATTCTCCCGTGTTCTGCATCTAAATTTCAGATAAAATTAAAGTTCCTTTTTTTCGTATCATTAAGCTATCTTGTAATTGTCTCTGTCAGAATTTCAAAAAAACAAACGTACTTGTCAATACAGCCTTCCTTAACATTTTCGTGTTTGGTCGCGATTAACGGATGAATTGGTAGCAAATCGCTGGCCGATTTTCCAGATCTCAAAATCATATCCCTGATGCAACCGACGAAAGATTCGATTATGTATTTCACTCCGTGTAATCGTTCCTCCGAGCTTAATCCTGCCAAGACAAAGAGATAATTAAGATCGACGTACTGGTCTTCTGGCAGCCTGAGTGCAGGGATTGCGAACACGGGAGATTCCGAGTTCGAAACAGGATTTTTCCGGGCCGATTCCTTTCAATCGTGTTAGTCGATTGAAAAGCGAACTGTGAGAATCGAGCGTTCAATAAATAATTCGAGTGAAATCTCGAATTAATCCTCTTCCCAAAAGCGATCGCAGTCGTCACAATTTGAGCACAAGCCTGATGGATATGCCAATGTGAAAGATGCCCGATTGGTAGAAGAAATACTGCACGAAGATAAGAGCCAAGGAAAAGAATAGGAAGAGGTAGAGAAAGAGATTAGAAAAGAGATTATTGAAGAGGAAAAGTTTGTGCTCGCAAAAATCAAACTAATGGATGCTGGGCACGTCGTTAATACGATCGAATACATAAAGATCTTACCTCCAATAAGAACGACCGACGCTAGTTCCTCGGATACACCATAATTAACGACGCGTTCCAGAACTTTCAGAGTGGTCTCCGCCTGCTTATCATCGACTCGGGCGATTAACTTTGCCCCGTGCACGTCGATTCTCACGCGAACGCTGTGCCATTCGTCTCTGTTAAGACCTTCACCGACCGTCAGACTGGTGGATTGTTTTCCGAAGACGTGAACAACCTTCAGTTGGCCTTTCTCCACTATCACGTAAAGGGCATAAGGGTCAAGACTCTCCGGCCGATCTTTAACGCTATGATAAACCAACAAGCCGTGCGGAAGTTTGGTGCGGAACTTGAAAGATATCTCACGGCATAATCTGTTAGATTAATATTAAAAAATATTTTAAAAAGTTAGAAAATATGTTAAAAAATACTTTTCAAAATGTAATTTTAGTTAGTTCTAACATATAGACCGGCCCAGTGGTCTCTGAGTGCAGGGGCTGCAAACCCGGAGGACCACAAAGAAACTCATAAAAACCGATCTATGTGACATTTTAGAGACTCTCCCACCCGCAAAATAAATAAATAATTTAAATAATTTACCTCAATTGGAACGGTTTGATGCCGGGACCATCAAGCTGAATAAAAGTATTACTTTGTGCAAACATAAACGTCTTCTCGTATCCAGTTTCCATAAACGTTAATTCCTTCAATAGAGAAATATATAAAAATAAAAAAAAAATAATTTTTTTTTTTGTAAAATAATGTTTTTTTTTTTTATGTATTATGTGATGTTTTACCATTCCTCTTTGATGTCTCGGCACTGGCGGTTTTGTCGGTTTTGGAGGTCTGAAAGTTGGTCGTGGTGTGCTGGAAGTCGTCGGGGGTGGAGTGCTCGTTGTCGTAGTGCTCGTTGTGACGAACACACTGCCTTTCGTCACGAGATAAGGGGGTAATGTGTCTACAAATAATTCGATTTCATAAAATACGTAAAAATTTGTTCAATATATGCAATTATTTATGTCTTCATTCACAATCTTTTGAATATCTTACGATCAGGACCGCCGACGCAGTAATGAAGACACTCGTCTTCCGAATTGAAACGATTCTCATTTCCCAAACAACCGCCGTAGATAAACGTCTGACACTCTCCTTTGGTCTTGTTGAAAGTCCACTTGTATATATATTGCTTGCAAGGTCCTTGCTCTCCCATTTTTACAAGGCACTTGTCCGGCAATTCTTTCCTGGTTGTGGTAAGAACTTCCGTTTCCTCGACTATATCTATTTTTGGCGACTCTGTCCGATTCGCCGAAATTTTTGCAATTAAGTTGAGCAAGAAAAAGATCCTAAGGATCCTCTTGTCGCGGTGGATCATCGTTCCGCTGAAAGAACAAATCATATAACTCGTTCCTAACGGTGCCGCTAATTGCTATAAAACTCGATGAGATGCTAATTAATATTTATAATTCGTTATATATATATTTTTAATTAGAATCGAGTCAGGATTAGAATCTAACGCGTTCGAGAGCCACTCGCTTGTCGAACTCTTTACGATTCAAGCCACGTTTTCTCTTGTACAAAGCGTTTAAACTGATTTTCCGGCCTTGCCTAAACACAATGCTCATTTTTTTTTTATTGTATCTGCCGCTTACGGTTTTACGACTTCCCTTTCGTGACTAAAGTATCAAAAAGAAAAGATGCATATGAACTACACGACGAATGTATTGGACGAAACTAGTCAGCTTACCTCGCTACTGTTTCGAGATCTTTTTCAGTTTTTTCCTCCCGAATTACACAATAAAAAGTCCAATCTAAATTTTAAAAATAACTTATTCGTCGTTACTTGACATAAACAAAAAATGTTAAATAATTGACACTACACTTAACACGTATATTTGTGATTTTGATTTTAACGTAAAAATAACATACAAAATATTTAAAATCTATATATAAAAGAGTTAAAATAACTTGTTAATTAATAAAAAAAAAGTTGATATGTTTGTTTGTATGTTGTAAATAAAGAAATATATTCTAACATAATTCTTCAGTTACTTGACATATTAATACAGTAATATAAAATATTAATATTTTAACAAAAAATTATACGTAAATTATTAACATGTATTGAAAATAAAAAATATTAACAACACTTTCAAGTGTTGCGTTAAAATTTTAACACAAGAATGGTCGAATTTTAATCTCACCTATATCTAAAATAAGTATCTAAAATAAATAAGTAGCCAAGAAAAATACTGATGTATACACTACACTGATTGTTAGACTACACTGACTTTAATGAGAGAAGAAAAGGTATGGGAATAGAAAAGCCAATGAAATGAGGATAGCGTTGTGGCACGGGATACCGCTGGCAACCAATGACTGTGGGGAGTAATGGTTTTCTGATAAGATATATGCGCAAGACAGACGAGTTTTCGTCCGCTCCGATTCTTAACTCTCATTAGACTCAGTGTGCAATCCAAAATCCTACTCGTCGGACAGATGATCTCTGTAAAGCGGAGTTTTCCTGAGACTACGAGAAAACATTTTACATACGACTGAATGTATAACCGAGTATTCTGAGTTTTAACAATAGTTAAATAATTCAAGAGAACACTTATTATTCATGTTATATATTTCATGTTATATTTTAATACATAATATATTAATTATTTTCACTTAAAATTATTGGAAACATTTGATTTTATTAAATTTGATTATCTGGCATGTTTGTCAAAGTTTATGTTTAATTGAAAATTTATTTCAACATAAATGTAACACGTGAAAATGTGTTACGAAAATAATAACATCAGCTTGTATGTAAATTTTGTATTAAAATAACAATGAAAACTGGTAACAAAAGAAAATTTTGATGTATGATATGAACGTATAGGATTTCTAACCGTGTAGATATGTATCTTCCGCTTACATCTGTGACTCGAGGTGGAGTCCAACGTGCACACATCGCGTTACACGTCTCGAACGGATCTTTGTATACGAAACGCGACACATCGAAACCGATGTCACTGATATGAACGTACGCGAGACGAAATAAAGTGTTAATTTACAACGTCGCGTAATGCAAACCGTCATCTATTTCCTCGAACACCCTCGGAGTATATATCGTGAACTCCTACAATTATCTCTTTCACAGGGTCAATTGAGTTTGATCTATGAAAGAAAGACGACCCGCGTCGCGCGCCCGCCCAGCATAAATAATCGCAGAGACCCTTGCATTTCCTGTCGGATATGTGCGTTAGTCCTGTGATAGAATTTCTCTTTGCGTACGCGCGTACACCTTGACGAGTTGCTCTTCGTTCCGCAACGCGCGGAGGTCGCGAAATTACCTCCTCACAATTTATCGGATTAATAAAACGCACACCTCCGACTTGAACTCCGTCGTTGAAGCGAAACGCATGTGACGACCTTGACGGATAACGAAGATCGAAGACAAATAATTGTAGATATTTTAATTGAGCTCAACGATTGTGAAATTAAAACAAAAAAGAATGATTTTGCTTTTTTACTCGCTGTATCTTCATCGCAATATCTTTGTAGTGATAACCAATGTCGCTCGAGTTCGCGTCTTTCTCTCACGGTGTCTGAATACGCTCGCGTAACGCCCCAGTTAATTAGAAGACGGTCTATCATACGTCATCTGAAATTTCACGCCACGATGAGGAATCTCGCGCTCATGACCACGAAGAGTGACCAACTCGCGGTAGCATCCGAACACGGACGCGCGCTTTCGATCGCGCGCGCTCGCGATTTCTTCTTCCGCAGAACACAAGTGTTCGAGAGTATATTATTCAAAGTCTTATTATGTCGGTCCTATTAATATGTAACAGTATTGCTTAATTTAATTTTTATTAATTATTAAAAAAATTTATATTTTTTTGCAAAAATATAAATTTTCTTTAAACATATTTCACATAATAAATTAATAAAAACATGTTTTTAAATACTTTTTTTTTATATATTTTAGATTTCAGCTATATTGCCGAAAAAAATATAAATAATAAAAATAAAATTCTTTTCTGATATTATAATTCATGATATCCATCATGGCAATCTCAAAATCTTGCGACACTCGGAAGCGAGAAAGGGATGCCCTTGCTACTCCAACTGAAGACGAGCGCGCACGTCGAAACTACCAACTGTAACTCGCCCCTCGGAACATATGTTCTCACCGTAACAATCTCGACAACATTACTGTCTCGCCGGCGATCCCCGCAGGAGGCATCCACTCAACCGAGCTTTTCAAACTCTAGCTAGCGGGCTTTGCGCCGAGTGCACGAATCTGCGTACCTTCGAGCGCCGTGGTCCAGATGAGATCGCGGCTCGTGCAGGCCGCGGGGCAGGATGTGACGTCAGAAAAACCCCCGCCGAGAGCCGAGCACCGTCCGACGGACGGCGGCTGCGAGTCAATTGTCTTCTTTCACACTGACACACTGGCCAAATCCCCGCATTGACAGGGCCGGTCACATATATCCGCACGCACGCACACACGTGCACACACGCACTCGAGGTCCAAGCCTCCTCCTCCTCCTCCTCCTCCTCCTCCACCGTCACCACCTCTTCCTCCTCTTCGTCCTCTTCCTCCACCGAACTCCTGCTACTGCTGCTGCCGCTGTCGCCGCCGCCACCGCCGCCGCTGCTGTTGCTTGCAGCAGCAAGTAGACACTAATTTATTAATGCCACTCCGACCACTATACTCTCCGTTACTCATCACGGTTTATTGACTTTCATTGCGATCTCGTCTCGCGCGCCACACTCGAACGTGTCTTCGCTCTTTTCCTCCCCATACGACGACGACGCGCCTTCCGCCGCTCAGTCACGCTCGTTTCTCCTCTTCTTTTCTCGTGTTCGCGAACACCGTGATTACGCTCGCACCACCAATTCGCTCGTCGATCATCCGTCGATCTCTCTCGATGCCGATTTCCCTTCCCGCGGCTCCTTCGTAAAAATTAATTTTTTCAAGAAACACCTCTTGAACTTCTCTCAAGTTTCTTTACAATGAGATTTCTGGGTTAACATCCGACTTCCTGAAATAGAATTGATAAGTACTGCATTAGCGAAACAAAGCACACAACGTCGTCGTTATGATTGTTCGGCAGAATTAATCTTAGCAAACTTCTCAGAACGACATGTCACAGAAACATTGATTAATGACGTAAGAAGTCGTTTAGATTTGAAGACGTCGTTATCTTATTTTCTTTTTTATGCGAAACTTGTTTCCTGATACGCGACAGAAAAATTACGTTGTTTCGACGCCGGAAAAAACGAACGAGCGTTCCTTTCTGATCGTTAGCGATAGAATTCACGTGAGTAATAATTTTCACTCAGGCAGTTTTTCCGAGTTACAGTTAATGGCGCGAACATTTTTACAGAGCGGTCTGTTCTCTCTTGCAACGGTGATCAGAAAGTGTTTTTAGAGAGAGATAGTTTTTTTTACAAGAGCCTTCTGGCGCGATTAGTATCGCGGAAGCTTTCACGAGGTGGTCTTCGAACGACGCGTGCTTTCCGTGAGAAAGGGGTCGTTGAGTCAAATCGATAGGGTGTGTATTGTAGCAAATAATAGAACACACACAGGGTGTGCATGTTTCATTACAAACGACGCATGACCGGCATCGAGTTATTATAAAGAACATTTTACCGAGCAGAATGTAATATACACATGTGTTTCGAGAGAACGAGGGGGTCTCTCATTTCCACTCAGATGTGGGCGCACGTTTCATCGTCGGAGCTCTCCGAAGCTCCTTTCGCACCCTTTAATCTCACGTCTCTCCCTTTCGCAAAAATGTCGACTGAGTTCGCAAACGCAACGATTCTCGCTGACGATCTCGTATTTGCCGTTTCGCGACCTAGCGTGTTTATCGGAGTCCCGCGCTTCTCTCTCTAGTTTCCAGAAAGAAGATCGATATATCGAGCAAAACCGAGTCCGACTGGGTCATCGGAGAAAATGCCCGCGCACTTTCGGTTATCCTCGCGGTTATCGTCGCGAAGAGTAACGAAAACGCTTTTCGAGCGTGCCAAAAATTCGTTCGCGTGATAAAAAAAAAACAAAAAAAAAAAAACGTGCACGAGGAAGCTCGCGCGCGAGGAAGACTCGTCGAGTTTCGGCGCTGCTTTGATGTAACGCGAATGAAAAATAGATCGCGGCGACGACAATTACTTGTTAGATAATGCATACATATAGGCGGACAATATAGTTAGATGGTCTCACAAGGAGAAATAAACGACGTCGATCTATAGACTCTCTTGATGAAAAGAACATTTCTATAGTCGTACTGGTCACGCACATACTACAGCAGGTGATTCATACCACCACGTGTCGACGAGCATCGTCGTCATCATTCCCGAGCTTTCATACGCTCCCGGGGAGAAACGTCGCGTCGTCTCCCGTCGTGTATAAAAGAACGTTGTTTGAATAAAAGCGACAATCTGAAGGAAGTTGATGATCTTCCGAGGAAGCTACAGAATAGACTACACGAGAATCGTGAACGGAATCGATTAATGGATAAAGATAAAGCAGATGATTCAGACACCACCACATTTTGGAGATAGGTGTGGGCCATTGTCATCGTGACATAATCATTTTTCGCGTTTCTTTCCTGATTGCGCTTACGTCATTTTCTTTTACGTTTTTCCTTATCGTTCCGGAAAATGTTCCTTTATTTCGTATTATTTATCTTTTGTGGATAAAACATCGGTACGGCGGCGTGTTATCAAAAAAGCGGCACCTGTGTGCATTGCGTCTGACACAAGCAAATTGAAATTTATGCAAAGTAAACATAAGCGAGCAGCTCGAACCAGATCCGCGACAATACGAAGAGCGCAACAATTAACACCACAAGAGAAGCAGCAAGATACTATACGCTCTGCTGGCATCAATGTCACAATATTATGCAGTGATGTTATACAAGCTGCGTCTTTTAACAAACCTCATGCTTTTGTGTAAAATTTCTAACGGGTTATTAACAAATTTTTTTTCCACAAGTTCCATCTTTTCACATCTACGGTGCTTTACGTTAAATTAAAATTCTCGATGAAAATTAATGACGCTAATTGAAACTAATTATCAGATGTTACGCGTAATGAATTTTTAATGATATTAAAAAGTTGTTTTAAAATAGCTTTGCAATTATATGTAGAAATGTGGAAAATATGATAAATCACAAATCTAATCGCGACTCGAGGAGATAGAGATATACATATATTCCATTAAATTCATGACATCTCCTTCAGACAGCGATCGTTGACGTTGTAAATAGACGCGTGTTTGAAACATTTTTTCTCGTATTATCGTTTCTTCTTTATCATTTAAAACTTTCTTTGACCTTGTTTTCCGACGTTTGTCGCTTTCGATATAAACAGCCTTTTGTACAGAATAAAAAGAGAAAATTTTGAAAAAGTTTGTGCTTTTCCAATGAAGCGATTTGCGAGGACAATCGGTCGGCGCTAGACACGTGCGACAGATTCTGAAAGATACTCGTAATAAATACAAAAATAATGTAATAAATGCTTCAAAATGTGTGTGAAATTTTATTTCTTGTCCACCCACTTCTTTCGACAAATATTTAATACAATACATTTTTATCCAACATCTATCTGTATCTATCCTAATCTTATATCTCAAAGCCTGTCTTATCTATTATATATATTAGAACGATTCTATGAATCATATATAATCCTTAAATTCTCTGATCAGCATAGACGCGCTTCATAAAGCGTTATTTGCCATGATTTAATGCCTTATCGCAGATTAGCAGCAATTAAGGTCACCTCTTATTAGGTCGAAAGATACATGATTAACCTGAATGTGCTGAAAACATTTTTCCTCTTTACGAAACCACAGCGTATGTACATGACATGTACATGTACTTCCTTGTTACGAACGGGAAGCACGTGAGAAGTTGTGCAGTTTCGTAAATGAGGATGAGTTTAACGGATATGATACTAAAATCGCGCAATCTTGCAAAGCAATTAGAACAATTCCGACACCAAGCACGATCTCGCGATCTTAAATCATCAATCAAATGACAACACACACACACACACACACACACTGTCTATGATCTTACCAGCGATTTTGTCCAATTGAAGAAACAGTCTCGACTCGAAAGTTTTGTTCACCGCGGAATCCCAATCGATTCACAATCGATTTTTTCACGTGGTAGTCGATCGAGGTCTTCGAAAACTCGCGCACACACGGAAGACGCACTTCTCAATTCGATTAGAAGTCTCGTCCGATTCTTTTTTTTGTGAAGATCTTCGAGAAGAATAAAGGAAGAAGCAAGATCCTCCGCAGGGAAGAACGATTCTCGGGGGTTGCGTTTCCGACAACCGACGTGAACAGACTGAACGCGTTCTGACGATTGCTTTGACGGAAAATAATCCTCTTTTTTTTTTCGTGAAGAGGGGAGAGGGTCCTTTTTTCGTGTTTCTACCGGTCCGCTTGCGGCTCCTACGACGAGCAGCTCTTCAAGTACGCGGCGCGACGGAATCGCGCTCACGACTGTCACATTAACTCCCCGTGCCGCCGATCGTGCTACCAGGCTGTTCCTCCACCCACGTACACAGTCGCGTATCAATCGAAGGTGCCTCCCCGGTAGAAAAGTTCGTACAAGTTGATGACAATGAAATACTTATTTTTCTAATAAAATTGTGTCGAAGGAAATAGTAAGGAAAGAAAAATATTTTTTAAATAAACGAGTAAATGTTTTTTGAAAAAAGTGGTTTACATTGATAGAGAGATTGGTTTTACAAAAAAATATTTTCTGATAGATAGAGCAAAACCCTCCATTAGACATCTATTATTGTTAGATATCGCACGGAGCTGTTTAACGGACGTCCAATGGAGTTTTCGTTCTAGATATTTCCATTATTTTTCCCATCATCCTCTAACAGCCAGTTTTTTCACTTCTAGATAAGTTTTCGATAACTTTATTTAGAAGATATCTCCCAAAATTGGTTTCTTTTATTGGTTCTCAGAGGAATTTATTCAGAGGATAGTTATCGAGAGGTGTGAAGAAATCGACCGTAAGTCACAAGATTGACACGGTATACAGAGTTTGATACAGTTGATAAAACTTGTTTATTGTCACATTCATGCTTTTATCAAAAGAATCTGTATTAATCTAGATAACGATTTTAGATAATAATTACTCTCTTTCTTTTATCTTTGAACATATTAATATTAAGTTAAAAAACATTAATCTCAACTAAATTGAATAAAATAAACAGTTGACAACAGTTGAAAACAAAGAAAACAGCGATGAGAGATTAATCGTGTTTTTTCTGATATTAAAAATTTATTGGGATTTGTGAGCAATATTCAGGACAACTGATTTTTTTTCACGACTGCTCATTACAAATATTTGACGCGTCTTGATAGTTTTGTCAAAGTATGTCTATGTTTATATCATCTAAACAGTATATAAGATTACACATTACAACATAGTACCGTACTTTGAACGTTGTGAAGTACTTCAAACGATTTATTCTCGTCACATTTTGTTCTTTATTTTTTTTTAACCTTTTAACATTCACTCATTTTTACCTTACTTAAATCTATTGCCATTTTCGCTTGATGTAGCAAATTGTGATAATTTTGTGCGATTTTAACATTCTGATTTCAGAGTATGCAATTTGTTAGCGACTTGTGCGAATGAAATTTATCATACGATATGTTGGTTTTGTAAATGATTCTAATTTTGTTTTGCAAAGTTTCTTCTTATAATCTATGTTTATTATCTATTTTAGATAATTTTTGTTTCTTATTCAGAAGAAGATCCTAAGTGAGAAGAGAAACATCTGAAGAAGAAAAACCAGAAAAATGAGAGAAAAAAGAAAAACCAAATATTTTTAACATCCAATCTGCTCGTATTGACCTAATTCCCTTTTTTTTTTTATATATAAAAGACATAATATAAAATAAAATAAACGTAATATGGGCAATAATTATAAGAGAGAGAGAGAGAGAGAAATACGTATATTGATTTATTATAATTAAGATAAACAATTAATATGGACAATAATTAATTAATGTGAACAATAATTGTAAGAGAAATATATGTCGATTTTACAATAAAAGTTTATTGATGCAAAAGCTTACGTACCCAAACAATTGATATACACGTGGAAGTCAACTATACCTAAGAAAAAAACGTCTAAATGCTGGCTACCAAAACTTACGTTTGTAACACAACACTTTGATTGAAGATACATATATATCTCTATGAACGTCTATTGGTCAAATAAATCTCGGAGTACGTTGATCTCTAAGAGAGTTGGTCACGCAAAGTATAACATTTTGAGCGACCACCGTCGCGGGATCAATCAGAATTAATTAACTTGCACCGAGAAATCTCAGACTGGTGGAAGTCGCACGTACCGCGTCGTGAGAGACGTTTAGAAGTGTAATAAATAAAACTGACAACGAGATAATAGACAAATTGACCCTAAACACATCCGACTCGTTGGCGGAGAGTATCAGAAGGTCGGGTTTCGTCGACGTGCAGAGAGATTGTGCACCGTCTTTTCGTACTGTCGCGTTCGTCAGAGGAAAACGAAGAAACGTCTCAATCTTCGAAACACACGTAGAAATGTTTTTTGCAAAAAAGAAAAAAAAATAATATACTTTGTAAGTATATTATTTCGTAGGTGTGTGTACCAAGTGCTTGAAATCATTTAAAAAGAGAACTTCGCTTTTGTAATTCACTACTCAACTCTAAAAAAAGAACTTTCGACAATCGAGGTACTTTACATGTACACGAAGGCTGTCGACCTGTTCGTATTTCGCGTTGTACTCGTTTCTCAGCACGTGATCATTGTCAAGCGCAATTCAGCATAACCTTCCACCAGCCTTGCTGGAAGTGAGATTTGAGATAGGTCTAATTGCATCTAAACTGGATAAATGTCTTTTATCCGGGAATCAGCTCGTCGGTGTTTCATATCTTTCTTGAATAATGACAATACCGGTGATACCACATCGTTACGAAGATACAGAGAGATGTATTAATTACGATTTCTGTCGCAAATAATCTTCAAAGTGCATCGATTGCTCAATCCCCGGGATTAAGAGTGATTCTTTCGTGCGACTCTGTGCAGACAATTCAAGCACAATGTATATATATATATACCAAACTTCCTTGAAGCCAATTAGACGCAAACTGTTTGCGATTAAACGCATAACGCTCACGCGCTTCTTTCGTGCAAAACGTGTTTTTAAATTAGCAACGCTCAAGAAAGATGTCCGTAGATAGTTTTTCTGCAATTACACGTCACATCATAGTGCACGTCACGTGCGACATGTGTTCAGCGAAAAAAATACAACAATCAACGTCTGTTTTGAAACAATATTCGAGCAAAATTTTTTTATTTCCTTGAAATATGCCGCAGAAATGATGCAAAAGTTTGTGCAAATGTTTCGCGGATGCGAATGCACATATGTATAAAGAAAAAAAATTATTATTTTACATTTTGCATATTGTAAATTATATTTTTCTCGTTTTTACAAGATAAATACAACAAAACAAAAAGAAAGTTTTGTTCATAATTATAAGTGATATTTTTCTGATGAAGGTAACTTGGTGGATCTGATAGAGACACTTCTAAGGTCAAGGCGTAACGTGTATTATCACGCACGCGTACATAGATGTAACAAGCGTATGCGTGCTGGTATAAATACGTGACCACCCATACTACCGTACTTCATTTGTTCTCCTCAGGGTTGTTACTTACGCATGTGCACGTGTTACGTACCACCCGTGCAAGGACTCGAGTTTGATTGCAAGTTTTAAACACACGATTCTCTCGAGAAAATTCTAATACGTCTTGTTTACTTAAATAATGTTTTGCATTTAAATCTTCCATTTATAAATAGTTTGTTTCGAATGGATAAAAAAGTTCATAAATTAAAAAACAAAATTTTATCAAACAAAAGAGATAAACACTTTCTAAGTTACGTAATTAAGTAAGTCTGTTCATCAAGAAAGATAGAGAGAAAGAGTTACGTAATTAGAAAATGTGATACGATGAACTCCGGTTCCAAACATGTGGAAAAACTGACCGAAGAGCTATACTCGAGCTTGTTCACGAAAGCAACACGAGGTCGTAATCTCTCTACAACCGGTTTTTTCTAGTATGAGTAGAATTGCTCAGAGAAGTATTTGACTTGCAAAAGAGAAATTGTTGAAATTTTTCACATATTTATATGCAATGCGTGTAACTTGTAATTGTTCAGGTGTACACACGTATGGTTTTGCTCCGGCTGTACACGACAGTCGAGAGTATTAACAGCAAATTCGTATCTTGCGAGCGTTAACAAATAAAAGCGATAAAAAAAAAATAAAATTAATAAATTTGTTTCGAGAACATGTATATTTACAAATTGAAAACTATAAATCTTTCTTATATTATCTTTCCGAGCCATCAACTCGGTTGATTCTCGCGAGAAGAAACGACACGATATTTGAAATAGCTTTGCAGTATAGTCTATTTTTGTTTACTGCAAGCAAAACTCTTATCTCGTTACATCGCGTTGCGTAAAATCGCGTATGACACATATGTGAGCACTCTCGCGCTCGGTGTACAAATCTTTGCTTCTATTAATGCGCGAGAGTCAGCCGTAAGTGGATCGTAAGTGGAAACGAAAAGAGCGAAAGAGCAATGGAAGAACTTTGCATGCTAACATTTTAACGAAAGCGCGACCCTGATCTTGATCAAACCGATCTCAAGTCAAACAGTCGTGTCTCAGAGACTGTTTGCTTGCTTTTTACAAACGATCATTTTTTTCAACGTTGCTCAATACGTTTTTATCTCTTTCTCGCTGTGCATCCGATAATGTATCTCTGTCAGTATCAATTATATGGAAATGTATTCGGCTTGATGCGCAAAGTACGCTATTCTCGACTCTGTAATTTGAAGAAAATACGAGGTGCGAATGAGATTTATTTTTTTTTTTATTTATAGAAAAGAAAATAAAAAAGTGTTTCAAAAACTTGATACTGAAATAAAAAAACCGTAATAAGAAACGCATCGTTGATACTGTCCGCCAATTTGTCACTGGATATTTAAAACCGCACGTGCTAATGTAAGTTTTTAATTTATTGCCAGCTCGATTGAATAACGATGAGCTATAATTGTCGCTAATTATACGGACTTATTATTGACGCTTGAGTTGGTTTGTTTAACGCTATTATAACGATCGTTTAAGAGACCGGGCCTAAAATCGTTACTACGTACGATAATTGTCGCTAAAATATTTGACCCACATGTTGCGTCATTGGTGGGCTCGCGCTTTGTTTAGCTTCTCCTTGCTGGATTTTTATTTGAATTATATGTCACTCGCCAATATCAGATTGTTAGTAATGACGCGTTTCCTGCTATATACGCGATACACACTTTTATCACGCGATCATAAAGATTCGAACCATCGAACCAGACAAAAAGAACTTTTTCCTCATGATGATTTAATATATTCAATGTTATATTTAAGTTTAAGCTGAAAGTTTCTTATATTTTTTAATTTGCAGACAGAGGTAAGTATGTAAAAAAATAATCTATCTTTTTAAATCTATCTTTCACAAAGTGTGTTAATAAAACAAATAGAATATTTTTTTTAATTTCCACTTGTTAGATAAAAGTTTTCTTAAATGTTATGCTTTATGATTGAGAACTATACAGTCATCTATTTAAATATTATTATTGGACAAAAAGAAACTACATAATTTAGTTTTTAAGAAATAAATAAATATTAGAAAATATATTTTTTTAAAATAACTAAGTATTTTGAACGCAAAAACTAATTATTTATTGTAAAAATAACTTTGTAATTCTTTGATCTGGAAAAAGATACATGTTTGTGTTGTAATTATATAATTTATAAAATTTTTGTTACATTATCGATGTGTAAATATTTTGCACTTAATTCTGCTTTTACAATTGTTGATAATCTTTTATACGAGTGTTTTTATTGCGAGATGTCGTATTACAGATGGCGTAGAATGTACCAGCATCAACAAGAGATCTCTTTCTTTTCGATCCTTGCGTTCACAGTAGATGGCAGCAATGTAACTGATGAGTGAGTAGTTTGAAATGCACTTTTGTTCTTTTTTTTTCAAATTATATGTAATTTTATAATTATCACTAAATATTAAACATTATGTATCTCTCACACATAATATAACTACCAACTATCAAGAAATCTGTTCTTTTATACAACTAGTGGTACGATATGAAAGAAAGTTATTGAATAAACTTCGACAATAGTTTGTGACGAAAATAGACTAAAATTTTAACGCACACAAAGCTCTCTCGCGTTAAAACCTCCAATTAAAATTTAATTCCAGAAAAATCAGTCAATGTAAGTAATTGCGAGATTTAATTTGCGTAGGTTCGTTAACGACGTCTCTTATCCCTAGGCGCGACTTCCTGAGAAGTCCTTCAAGAAGGCAATCCTTCTGCTTCTCTTCGCTAATTATCAACTGAGCGCGTGAATCGCGTGACCAACGTCGTCCCACAAGTACCGCGAACCCGGAAGTATTTCCTACACACACGGGTTCTCTCTATTTCTTTGTGTTCGCTGCGGCTGCTGCTGTTACAGCCGCTACTATTTTTTTTTTTTTTCACTTTATCCCTTGGCCGGTCGTCGCCGGTGAGAGGCATAACGCCGACGCCCGGTTGCGTTAAGTTCTCGTGGGCGGAGCTGCACAGAAACACCGCGGAACAAGTGAAATTGTATCGCGGCGTGTTCGGGGTTCCAGATAGAAAGTATCGCGGTCTCTCACAGTCCAGAACTCCCGACAAACTGGAATTGTTAGATTAATTTTACACGCGTTCCTCTCTGATAGAATTAGCGAATGTGCAGTTTTGAAGGAATCGAGAGAAAAAGAAAGAGCACGCGCGATTGTCTTTTATTTTTTTATTTATTCAATTATTATTGACGTGCTATATGTTATACTTTTTTTTTTATAATAAAATCGTCATAATTAATGAAAAATAAAAATCAAGATATACTAAATATTAAAAAATTGAATGACGCCTATGTCATTCGTTTCTCTATCATTCATAATCGGTGCATCAAGAAAATGTATTATACAAAAAACAAATTTTTATTATAAAAAAAGAAAAAAATAGACTGATGTTCATTTACAGTGCGTTACGTAAGAGGCAATCGACGACCTCGATGATGACCCGTCGATCCGATAAAAAACACCACGCGTAAAGAAAAATAGCTTTAAGCGGCCGTCGTACACGCGATCGGCGTGTGGGGACTCGGTGAAATCGGTGCATTCAACGTGCAATTACGTGATTTTCGCTCGCAGCGCGCGCAATGTGAGCGCGCCGGAGAAAGATCGCGACCTTTATTACCAATGAAATCCGTCATTGGCGGCGAGGAATGATGGTGTATCCTTGCGCCTATACACGCACACGATATTTACTTACGATCACACCGCGCGTATAATAACCGCGGAATTACAGATGAAAACTACTAACATTTCACCTTTTCGCACGTTACGCGCGTTGGTTCGTTAGGCGCGCGCGTTACCTAATCGAGAGGCGGTTTCTCAGTCTCAAACTTGCCTTTACTCATCGAGTCCCCGCGCGCCAAATCGTTTGCCCACATTCGCGCAACGATATCCCGCGACCGAGCCTCGCGCACCGTTATGTAAACCAAAAACGTTACGCGCGTTGCCCGCGCGCCTAAGTTTTCCACGCGCGTCCGCAGATTCGCCGCAATTTCTGACCGCCGGATTGCGCAACTGTCCGACGCTTTCCATCGAAAATATATTCGCGAGGGAACTTGCCGAAAATTATAACGCGATGCGATAATCGTATTCCGGTGAGGTTTTATTTGCATTTTATTTCTCTTTTCAAAGGATATTAATGAAACTGTTGTTGCAAACGTGGTTCTCTTAAGAGAGAGCGGAACGATCGATCTCATCTTATTACGAGAGGATATCGCGGCCGGACGCGTCGAGATTTTCCGGGATCGCCTCCCTCCCACACGTCCTCGCCCTTGGGCTACAATCGCATATGAAACGTTTGGACGATCCTATCGAACGTGGGTGGTGTTGCGCGGACATGACGGTGTGCGTATCCCGTTATACGTTACACCCACCTTTATTCTATAATATGGATCAGAGACCGATCGAGAAAGATCCGCCGCATATACAAACTCTCTTATATCATCGTTCACCGTCTCGCGGAGAGATACGCGTTTCATTACTTGTGTGCTTTACATAAGCCGGCACGGGCGACGAGAGAGGAGCGCGCGCCTCGCTCGTTCCTCAGGATTCTCTTTCTCGCGCGAAATCAGCTCCCAGCGACGGGCTCGAGCCGAACCACGTCGTCGCGAGTGACATCGACGCGACGCGAGTTCAAGTTTGACATTTCAACGCTCAGGGAAATTCATCGCGGCGTGAAATTTACCGCGATCACGCGAGTTTACGTGGCAAAATTTAGACAGGACATCTCTCAGTCAGTAATTTGCCTCATTGTCGAACACGTGGCGCTTTGAGGAAATTAATATTGCGACCGATGACGCTCAGAGTTGCTGATTAAATTATGAATAATTAAACAAGATCGGAGTTAGAGACACATAGATCAATTAAAATATAAGAAAGAAGAATATGAATAAAGAAAGATAAAATATGAGATGCGATTTAATTAAAAATTTTTTAAATCACAAAGAAACCAAATTTTACAGGTAATTAATTATGTAATTCATATTAGTTGTTAAGTAAGCGCAAACGAGAGTATTACCTTTTTCGATAATGCAACTTATATAATTGCAAATAAAAGATTAAATGAGAAAACGGCATAGATCTTGTATATCGGATGGATTTGTTCGTCTCGAGGACGCGCCAATCTATCGCTCGCTCGACACTCCTGGCTGCGCAAAACGGTCGGCCTACGATTGGCCGGGTAGCGCTGAATCATAGGATAAACATAGCCGGGACGTGCTCTTTTCCTGAACTTTGCTTGCATGCGATTACAACGCAGAGAGTCGTCGCTGGCGCACGCCAGCGCAGCTAACGAACGCATTTCTGCTTCATAATGCCACGCAGCTGCGGCCAATCGATTCCGGTCCTCTCCTCTCCTTCTTCCTCCGGCGACGTGCCGCTGATATGCGTATTACAGGAAGTGAAGTTTCTCGCACACATATACACGCGCAGATGTACGCGCACACACACACACAGAGGCGCAACGTACAAATTAGGGTCATCTCCGGCTACCGGCTCGACCGAGCGTTTACGTCGACCGGCTTTGAAAACTTTTATCATCGGCGAGATCGTCTATAAAATGCCTTTTATAGAAAATATTGAAACATATACGAGACACGTACAAGATCATTTTAACGATGATTGAATTCTCATTATGCTCGTATTTTCTCGCACCGGAACGCTTTCCTCGATACTTCGCCAACATTTAATACGCGTACATTCATTAATATAAGTCTGTTTTAAATGCGCACTTTATGCGGGTTTTATTATTTGTTTTTCTCACGGCGGGAGAAAGTGCACTGCGACACTTTTCCTCGTGCAATTAAACACGCCAGGGAGCAAGGTGAAGCGCGCGCGCGCGCGCGCTCGGCAGGCGATCTCCGCGTTCGAAGCTTCATTCATGGCTCGTCGTTGAAATCACCCGAGCGCGTCGTTGAAATCACCCGTCAGTCGCCATAAACCAAACCGGAAATTTCTTAATACCGATACTTAATATTATTTTTAATACCAGTTTTAGATAATACAACCTCATTTTTTATTAATAAATCTTTTATTAATAAATCTTTGATATAAGATACAAAAATAAACGGAAGGAACGGAAATAAGAGAAGGGACAAAGAGAAGGAGATTAAAGAAGTAATTGCCGTCATCTTGTATGTATTTGGTATTTTTTAATAGAACGTAGAATTGACTCAGTTTGCCGCCGTTTCACCCAAAATTCACGTTTGTGCTCGAACATTCGAGCGACATCGGAAACGAGCGCAAGTGTTGTTGAAAGATGTTGTGGTTTGAGTCAAGATCAGTGAAAACGCTAATTGTAAGAAATCATTAATTATGCCGTTGCCGCTTGTCACTCTTTTTTTCCTCCGCATGACTCTGCCTCCGTCTGGCTTCCTCTTCTTTTACCCCTCTTCACTCCGCCTTCATAACGTTCTCCTGTCTCTCGCTCGCATTCTTCCGCGATGCTAACTATGTGAAGTACTCCCACGACACAAGAATGCCGCTTCAAGATCACGGACTTACGGTCGTGCCAGTCGACGACTCTCTTAATTATTCCCCAACGTTTTCCTCTTCGCTTCCACTTTGCCTCGCGGCTTCACTTCCCTCGTTGTTGTACAAGAGATGAAACACATCGAGGAGAGCAATGATAACACACAGTCGTTCGCGAATCTAGAAGAGTCTGTTTGAATTTATAATTTTCGAGATACGATGACGCGCTTTCGCACAGACGTCGATGAAGAAATCCATAGATTTTTTTTTATAAGAATAATTCTTGTAAAAAGTGTATCTAATATTTTTTATCTTTGATACAAAAGCTCGCATCGTGTAAAAAAAAAACTATAGATATTTGTATTGCATATCAATGTCATTAACAATTATACGTTGCAAATGATCTGACTCTGTTTCTAATGGATCGCCATCAATGACGGAGTAAGCTCTGATGTATTATATTGTATAGCAAATTACACACGAACTTTTTTACATCTGCTCACTGGAGCAATTATCGATCGATTAAAATAGATCGATTAAAATTCTGCGTTCACGCAGGTGCGCTGTATTTAGTATATCCCATCTAAATACTTGGCAAGGTATCTTATCGTCTCGCTCGAACGGGTTTTGAAACGCGAGGGTTCAGACGCGAGGTCGTCGCCTCGCAGTGATTCGCGGGCAGTGAAATCTTGTTTAGATCGAAAAGCGATTATATATTTATGTAAACCGGTGGAAACTCCCTGAGAAAAGAAAAACATGAGAAGCGTGCTCGCTTAAGCTGTCTTGCCGTTATCTCGCGCAGATCGTGCCGCTGTTAACTATGTAAGCATGTAAACGCGGTGACTTTCAAATAACATATCCAGACGCCGACCCAAGCAATGTGTCATATTTCTCCTTCGAGGTGATGCAAAAACAGACGGGCGATTAAAGTATAATTTAATATTATAACATAACGTTATATATTTTTCTCCACGCGCGCGAGAAATTTTAATTTTTTTTTTCCGCGAACGCGAAGCAGATTTCTTTTTCGTGCGGATTTTTTTTTTTTTTTTTTACTTTCCGCTAACTCCACTTTCAGCCGGGAATGGATTTATCTGTGTTGTATCGTGTGAACGCGCCGAAGAAACATTTCAGCCACCCAACATAGTTTTACCTTCTCCGCACGAGAGGTGCATTTTCTTGGTACAAGTTTGTGCGCGCGAAGTGAATTCCTCTCTCTCTCTCTCTCGCGCGAGTTAACTTTTCCTACTTTTTCGTGATTTTCTTTTTACGTGTGTGAGAAATTGCGTGGTTTTTTTTTTTCCTATTGTGTGCGAGCGATGGAAAGTAGCGTATTGAGCATTTTTGCTAATTAGTTTTTTGCGCTCAATGAAGCTTCGACAATTGTCGCGTCATTATGTATATCCTCTCTTCTAAAATTTCTTTCTCATTGCTTTCTTTTTTTTACAAGCCGCAACCGGGTTCGACAGAAACGTCTTTCTCGCGTCGGTTGTTTTCTTGATCATTGAAGCGTGCGTTAAAAACCGAGTAGTTCACACGTAAAGAACCGCACCTACTCCGGCGCGTGCAGATTTACCGCGGAGAAATTCGAGATAACGACACAGCTGTGCGGGAGATCTCGAATTCACAAACGGTCATCAGAACGATAAGTCGCGTGAGCCTTCGCGAATTCACGGGCCAGCAGTCACTCATTGACAATTCGTAAAACATCGCGTGTTACACAAGCTTCAAGAAAAAACAGAACTAAACTAAAAAATAAAAGATTGTGTCATCAGAATGTAATTTATTTTTTGTGAATTTTTTTATTAATTTTTTTTTATTATCGATACATTTTTTTATCAATCGCACATTATATCGGCAACGATCGAGAATAACTGACGGCGATGGAAGAGACACGTTCTCTTCCGCGATCGAGGATCAACTCGTTTTGCTCGTCCTCCTGCATCATCCGCCTAAGAGCACATCCTGAATACCTGAGTTGCAATTGATGATGCACTCTAGAGAGAAGGGTCGTCCTCTCGTTCCTTCTGGGCAGTGCCGTGTGTTGCGCGCCTCCACCTCTTCCTTCTCCTCCTTTCCTTCATCTCCTCTTCCGCTCGATGACTCAAGTCCACTGACCGAGACTCGCCAATGCCGCCTTCTGCTGTAAACTCGTAGAAAAAGTCCCGATCGTAAAACCCTCGCTCGCTTCCGCACTTCGCGGCTGCAGCTTCGCCGCTCGCGATTAGGCTCGCGACCGCGGCACTTCGCGGAAACCTGCGACTGGACAATGGAACACTATCAGAAAACTCCTAATCTGACTGACAGGCAGTACGCGGAAGACGCTTATATCGAAGAGATGGAAACCGCGTAAACTCATTAAGCGAAGTGCGGCGCAAAGAAAGAAAAAAAAACAATTATTCGCGCGTACACCGGAACTTTTTCTCTTCTTATTTTGGCAACAAAAATCTGTTATTTGCAATTTCACCGCTCGCAGCGGTGCACACGTTCGAATATGACACGCGTTATTCACCTGCACATTCGTTTCCCGTAATCAGTTCCGCGGATGAAATTTTTCCGCGCGATTTACACGAGAGCGTGAAGAAATCATCGAGATATTTGCGACCTTTAATCTCGCACTTAGGCTCGCGCGTCATTATTACCGTCATTTCGGTAAAATGCTATGATCCCCTGTCGCAATTCGCGACAGTATGTTAATGAAGCTCGCGCATATGTCGCGCGCGAAGGCCGTAGTAATAAAGGATAATCAAGGCGCAGGAATGCCGTCTGTGCGCGATGATTACGATTCGGTGAAGGAGGAGGAGAAGGAGAGGAGCGCGTATTTTCTAGTGCCGTATCACGACGAGAGGGTACGTAGAGCTGGTACGAATAAGTAAAGGGGGCAAGAAACACGTAATGACGCGCGAGCGAGCAAAGCGAGGAGCGCGTGTGGACTTAGGAGCGAGCGGGACTAAGGACGAGCGCGCGCGGATAGAAAATATGGCCATGATATTTACTAACTCGGCCTCCGCGTGAAAGTGTTCGGCTCTTCGCTTTGTGCCGCGCTCAAGAAAGAACGCGCGCCAACGATCTCGCGTAAAATGGGCGTCGCGACGGATCGAAGCGAGCACGAGGAAGAATTCAACGGGACAAGTGTCCTCGCTTTTCTCGATAACAAATAATTTGCGTGCAAGAGCATTCTCTTTGGGATCCAGAGTCGCCTCGAAGAGACCTTGAATGCTTCGCTTAATTCAATATCCGTGACTTTTTTAATGAGTTTTTCGAGAGGCTTGGCGGACATACTTGATTAATATAATATAATATAATTATATAATGTAATATAATATAATCACTGTCATAATATATATAATATAATATAATATAATTACGGCCACAGATCTCTCCCTGCCAAGTCTCTCGGAAAATTCATTTAAAAAATCACGGATATTAATTAAAAATATTCTTGCGTATCGCTTCCGGAAGATTGTTTCGCGTACACGTAATTATTATCCTAATGTTTCGGAAAGATTCGACAATACATCGATAGCTGCTAGAAAGAGACATGCAAGTTTCTACAATTTCTTAATCAGCATATGGCATGTGACCTACTTCGAAGATCCGACAAATCTCAGTTTCACGTCGTCAAGATTTCAATCTTGATTCACATATCAAAGATCACAATGACGGCTTTTGTCTGAGTAAACGCGATAAGCATCGAAGTATGTCTCTCCGTCCTATTATCTATACGCACAAGGTTACGAGAATAAAGCATTAACAATCGAAGTCTTTTTTTTTTTTTTCTGTGCAACAGGATCCGGAATCGAAAGAGGATGTTGGTCCCGCAATTGGAGCATCGTCCGGCCGGATGATCTCTCCGCCGTAGATGATGATCGCGATGGATCGTGTGACCGTGCGAAGGCTTCAAGGAATTTGGTCGACGGAAACGGCCGCGCGGCAACGCGCGTCGTCGGGAGATACGTTTCTCGGTGGCACCTCGCGAGGAAGAAGGGTATCGCGGACACCCAGGAGAAGGGGCCTGCGACGTGGTACCGGGCACCTTTCTCGCGACGCTCGCCGTGGAATGGCAAAAAAGAGAGGAGGCCCTGTGACGTCACGCGGCTCGCGCGGCGGTGCCGCTAGCCTCTCACTTGGCCGCTGACGTTCAGTCCGCTCGGTTCATCGTGCTCGTCGGTTCTGTCCGCGTGGATGCGCTTTTGAAAAACAATTCGAGACAAGAAGACAGAATATAACGAGGAAAACACGCACGGACAATTTGCAGAGGTAGACGCGGTGGCGATCGTTCGTCGGCGAATGTTCATTTTTATCGCGCGTCGTGCGCGCAAAACGGAAGTGTCCGCGCGCGAAAACGGACGAGACGATTGTGCGATTACGCGGTGACACGAGTATACGGGTCGTCCTCCCGGTAACAAGTCCGCGAGTTCCGCTCCGTTTTGCACTTGGTGGTGAAGAGTTTTTTTTTTTTTATATTTTCGTTTCTTGATTGAGTGCCATACTCTGTGGATATGATACCGGTTGGATTAAGTCTCCGTCTAGAGTAAGTGCTTTTGATTTCTTTCGATTTCTTGAGCGATTTTCAAGCGACACGGTTTGTCGCTCTCTTCAGAATTATGTAGAACATAACAGAAGCTTCATTGTGGAAGTTCATTGTCCTCACGACTTGAGAAATGTTTTTATTTCGAAAAACCGGACCATTTTACAAAACTGACAGAGTTGTGACTTTTATCGTTTCAACGCGCATCAATAATTTAATCTGAGATCAACGGTGATATTTTATTCGAATCGTAAAATCTAAGATCGCGAGGCGAAAGAGATCGCGAGGCGAAAGAGATCGCGAGGCGATAAAGATGTCACGCTTGCTTCTCGAAAATTGATTTTCGACTTTTTTTTGTGATCTTCTTTTTTTTTGAGACGAGGGCGAGGCAAAACTAATCGCGGACTCATTAGCAGACTCATCACTTGCAAGTAATAAAATAATTTGCTGGTACACGATAAAATTGATATTGCCAATTATATCCACACGTTTTTACAATTCGTTATAAAAAACAACTTGCTTCATTGCCACTCATTAATCAAATGCTAATTATTCACACGGCATCTGTCGTGAAAAAACTTGTATTTTTTAAAACAAGGTTTACTCTTTTTTTTAATATGGAATATCAGTCGCGATATTGCGTTTGATTGACAATTCCGTTTCGAATAACAACGCTCCATCTCTTGGTTATTTCCAGATCTCTTTTTTTTTGTTTTTTTTTTTACCGAATATCTGCAATTCACCATGTAAAATCAAATGAAGTTCGTACCCATAACTGTTATACGCTAGTTCTGGTGATTAAGGTTACTTCATAGATTCTCAACGCCGTTTCTAATACGATAATCGATGCTCTTGCTACACAATCCGTGTATACAAGTCGATCATTAACTTAGCGCTCGCACCAGTCATTTCGTATACAACATTCCCCGACATCGGAGAAACGCGGCCACCTGTTCCTCCGTATGTACAGCATGTCCCCAAAAAACTTTATATTAATGTGTATCGATGGTGAGAATTAATCTACGCGCGCGAAATATTCATTTGAAATATTTTACCACGAAATAAATAACAAAATTAATAACTCTCGTACTACTTATGTTGTTACATGAATTAATTTAAAACATAAATAAATTGTAATAAATCGTATGAATTATTTTTAACAAATCGTATATAATTATATTATTTATATTTTATATATAAGTATATTACAATTTTCTTATAATATTTTAAATTAGTGCGCGTGTAAATAATCGTCAAACATTATTAACAGCATAAATGCTTTCAAATTTACGTGTCGCAAATGTACCCGTGATTTTTCTCGCCGGACACAAACGGTTTTTGCACCCCGTGCGCGCGAGAAAGCGACGAAACTTCTTGATTGGAACTCGGTAAAACGTTCCTCGTAAATAAACTTTCAGTACAGTCGTTAAATTTGTGGGTCATTATTTTTCTTCAAGAGATATCGGTTTTATTGCGCCCGTTCGTTCGCCTTCCATCTGTCCCTGTTACGGTTCAGGGCGTGTGTCAGTACTTCGTCGTAAATTTATCAAGACGTACACGCGAAGAGTTATACATACATACATATATATATATATATTTCAAGCCAGCTTCTGTGTGCGCGCTAGTTCTCGCAATTAATATTTTTGCGAGAGTTCACCGCGCAACGAGACGCGCAGGTACACATATCCGCGATGAAATATTTCTCTCTCGGCGCTCTTCTCTTCCTTCCTAATCCTCAATTTGAATCTTACGTATTATCACATAAGATATCGTTTACATTCTACTCTGCCAACGTAGCGAGGGAATCGTGGCTTTCTGAAAAAAAAAAAAAAAAAAAAAATCACGCGGATCTAAAGAGGGGACTGACCTCCCAAGGTGGATGCGTGAGACGAATACGCGCGCGTAGGCTTGAGAAATAAATCTTCCAGGCTTAAGTGCCCACTCGAAATACATCAAACACGGGCGTGTACTTGTCTCTCCGGCCATCCGCGGAAGCGAGATCGCGGAACCGCCTGGAAACGTAATTGAAGACGCGCGTACACACACTCAGAGATTCTTTATCGCGCGAGCGGTGGGCGATCGTTTGATTCCGCGCCAGTTGGTGGTATCGTGGCGCGAATAAACGTTTCTCTCGCAAGTCTCTCTCTCTATCTCTCTCTCAAAGAGCGCGAATGCCCGCGGGATCTACCCCTCGCAAATACCCTCGCGATCGCCTTTTCGCGGCGAACGGATGGCAGGCCACTACATCCCAGCCACGTCCAGTTCGAGTAAATATCTCGTGACTTTTCTGCCGTGCTTATACGTCGAGCGGGCTCAGCTCCGCGGTCGTGTGGTTCGTGATACGAATAAATTTCTCGTGGGATATAGAGCCCCGGATTCTAAAGCCTTGTTCCAGGAAACACGCGCTTGTGCACGTGGGTATAAACCCGATAATATTCAAGCTGACACTTCGCGAAGAGCGAAGCGGATATAAAGAGAGCCTCCCGCTTGCGGATTTTGTGCGTGCTCTCTGTCTCTTGTTATTGCGCTCGTTGAATTATCGCCTCGAGCAACAGACGATTATTTTTCTGAGTTTGCATTAACATTTGTAATATTTAAATATTTTTTTAATTGGCACTTCGAGAGATCGATCGAGAAACAGAAGAAGTCGTCATCTGTATCCGTTATTTGTCTAAACGAACAACAATCAGTGGGAATAAAGTCCGCGCTGTTCTTTTTGCACGCGTGCAAAACTTTCCGCTAGGATAATGTATATTTAAAAATAGGATTCGTGTGTGGTAAAATACGTTGTTGTGGTCGTAAAACACGGATTTACCTGTTCGACAATGATATTCCAATCTTCAGCGGTAAAATACAAGGTCAAAAAAAAAAAAAAAAAAAAAAATACGAAGTGCATAATAACAATTTCCTGTTCGCAAATCATTTGTATAAATACGGTAAATCTTCTTAACATTTTGCTCGCTCGTTGAAACTAATCGCTCGTATATATGTTTTCCGCGAATTCTCGTAGTCGGTCATTACGTGTTACAGTTATGGGTCAGCTGGGTGACCGACGACTGATGTATAATTTAAAATCTTTCATAAAAAAAAGGAGGGGTGGGGAAGAAGAGAAATGGGTGGAGAAAGAGTCCCCGGTAATTTCGTGATTCGTTTCCCAGGGGTCGCGAGCGGAGAAACGACCGGTCAGAACGAATTGTCGCCGATCGATCGCGCCGCGCGACAGAACCGTTTCGCATGAGCGACAGAGGATTATACGGCGCGGCGGTGCGTTCTTTTACTTTATTGGATCGGAACGGAGAGCTCTTTGGCGGAGAGCGCGCGCGCGCGCGCGCGCGATCCGATCGATTCCGTCGCGCCGATCGCGGTCGCACGCGGCAACGCAGGAGCAAAAAGTTCGCGCGTCGATCGATTTGCATCGAGACTTCTTTTCTCGCGCGCAATTTATTATCGCGCGGCGTACGCTCATTAGACGCTCGTTTCTCCTTGTCTTCGGGCGAAGCTCATTAGTCCCCCCGGCGGAGCGCGCGAGCTTGATACATACGTCGGTACCTTTCGCGGCTATTGGCCGATAGCGCGATTAATAATGAAACGATGGCCGGGATTACGCAGCAGATTATTGGATTAATAAGCGTCGTCCGTTGACCGCGCGGGAACGGCGCAATGCGCGGCATTGCGTGGATTTCTCTTCGCGAAGAGGCGTCAGAATGACGAGCGACTAATCTGCCGTCCGCGCAAAATCTTGCACCTTTAGTGCCTACTCATAGTAATTCCGCGGTTGTTACATGTCGTATAAGTACTTTGAAAGAGAAAAAAAAACATCTTGCGATGGATAAATATTGGATAACGTACGTTCGCTAATGTCAATATTAAGTGCAAATATAACATATTGTGTATGCTACTACGTATGCGCGGAGAGAGAGAGAGAGAGAAAGAGAGAGAGAAAGAGAGAGAGAGTGCAATTTGTTTTTGCAACGATATATTATTTTGTAACAATAAAGAGAGAAGAGGATTCTTTAGAATCGATTTATATCTTCAGTCTGTCTATTCACCTGAGACGATGCTTCTCGGTATCTAAGCAGTTTAAAGTGATTACAGAGTCTCGGTACGGGCCTTCGCGAATGTACAAGCGAGATTTTAACTTTGAAAATGGCCCCGCGTTTTTTTTTGAAAACGTACCGGATCTCATTAGTGATTCGTGATTTTATGCCCGCGTTGTGATGTATCGTTCGTGTCTCTGAATTATTATCACTGGCGGAATGCATAATACACCGGCATATGTGATATCGTCGATTGAGGACCCTTCGTTCTGTATGCTAATGCGTACATGAATAAACCAAGATAGAGACCGACAACATTCCGCGGACAATACTCTATTTGAACAAGATACACATTTGTCCCAAGTTTTTTTTTTTTTTTTTTTTTACTTTGCCTCGAAAGCAGTTGTTTATAATCGAAAGAGTATCGCGCGTGGCGCGTAAATGCCGATGGTATTTAGCTTTATTTGTGGTTGTCTCGTTTGACGTCGCAATCAACGAAAATAAATAATCTTGGATGTTATAATGTCAACGGTTCGCCAGACGTGATGGCGACACAACTGCGTTTTATTAACGTCCATTAACGCGCGTATTTTGAAGTAGATTAAAGTCAATGCAATTTGCTGTCAAGCTGTCAATGGAAATTCTACTTCTCTCCTATTGTGAAAAAATACCATATTTGAATATCATCGGTCGATCAGTGTGTAATTAGCATGAATATTAATTGCTCACTTCGTTTTCGAATAAAATTACACAATTAAATCGCAACATCATCGAAGCGGAAATCGAAATGAAATGAATGCGAGCGCGTAAATTATTCGCAATACGTTGATTTTTTTTTTTATTTATTTATATTTTAGCAGACTTTTGAATCGCGCGCGTCTGACGCACAAGATGTTTCCAATCTGTTTAGTGACATTCGACACGCGAACGGTTACCCGAAATTGCTGTTACGCTTTTAATTTTATTTTCCGATCAAATGTAACGGAACGTTAGATGTGAAACGCGAAATTTATATAAATCGCGAATGATACTGACGCGTGTGCGATGCCGTTATCGCTCAAACACAAAAACTGTATCATCACTTATGCAGACAAGTTGCACGGCCGATCCTTCTCTTCCGTCATGTAATCCATGACGAGCGACCGCGAGTTACTTCTCGCACTTCTTTCCCTCGATTCTCTCTGCTGCTGCAGTCACAACCGCAAAATGGAACCAAGAAGAGAAAAAAAAAAACTGCAGTTTCAGCAAACATTGCCAGCGGAGAGGTTCTTGCGAAATATAAAAATACGTTGCGGCGGAAAGTATAGAAAAGATTTCTAGCGGATCTTATATCACCTTATTTGTCCATATCTTATTACTGTCGCGTGTGCTTCTAACGCACAACGGTGAATTTATCTTGCAGAATTATATTTTCTCGATTAGAGAGTCAACGGAAACCTTATCTCTCTTCTTATCTCTCAACGAGAACGATGTATATCCTCCGGATTTATTTCGTTTCATAATATTTTGCTCTCTTTTATTCTGATTGATGTGCAAAGTAGTTTGTGAGCGAAAAAACTGAAATAATAATAATAATAATAATAATAATAAACGAGTATATTCTCGCAACTTCTCTAGCATTAAATTGGAAGACATCGCGCGCGTGAAAATAATAAGTGTAATTTTGTATAACCGTGCTAAGTAAACTTTCGTAATAACAAAACGTCGACGTATAACGAAAACGAAAGCTTCTCGCCACAGCCGCGTGTTCACGAAAATTGCAATTTCTGGCAGCGACCGATGCGGTTACTTCCCCGGGAGCGTAATATGTAATTACTCTACAACGTTTCACTCGCGTTTTGCCCGACATGTATCCGGTGTATCCGTATCGGTGAAAACATTCGGACGGGGCCCGGCTTCGAATCTGTATATTTTTCAAGCGCGACCAACTTTCGTGCGCGAATTTCAGCTATTTGGCTCGATCGTGAAACGAAACGTTCTTTCTCTTATGCCACGTGGATCACGCGTGGTGCCATTAACGTTCCCTTCGTAATTTCTCCTGAGCCGCATCGGTAGTTCTGAAATTGATACAGCTTCACGGATTTAGGAGAATTTTGATTTAAATTTTATTCTCCCTCTCATTTGCTACAAAGAGATCTTTTATAAAATTGTAAGTTTTACATAGAATTTCTGTTTTTTTTAATATACAAATATATATTAATTAATTATTTTTAATTATATTTTTTTAATTATATTTTATTTTTTTCAATACCTTCGCGTTTTTCGTGTACAATGTTTTGAATTTCTCACATTCCGAGATGACAATCTTAAAGATACGATTTTAAGACTTAGAACGTAGGTTGAGACCGGCCAATCTGGTTTCGCGGGGTTAACGATATTATAGCCGGGATGACCTCTACGGCGTGAGGATATACATACGCGTAAATTCTCTTGTCGCGGGCAGGGAAACAACGCGACGATCTCTCGGAGCTATAAAAAATTTGAAAGAGGCCATCTCATCTCCCGGCGGCGAATGGTAGCGCGTGCGCGCATCTCGATGCACTTTCGATCGAGGTTGAAGCACTTTCGCCGCAGTCGAAATTAAGGAGCGTGCGTGTGCGCACACAACCTGTGTGCACGCGCGCGCGCGCGGAGGTGTGCGTTGTTGTCGGCGCGTTAACTCGATTGACTCTCCGGGAACACCGGGAGCCTGAGAATAGAGCCCGCGTTAAGAAAGACAATCGTGAAAGCATCCGGGGAAGAAAAACTCCCTTCGATTGTCTCTCGTAGAAAGTAAACACAAACGGGTAAGTAAGAGCGCCCGCGCTTCTTCTCTAATTCTCTCTTCTCGCTTCTCGCACCCGCTCTCTCGCGAGCAGCGGCCTCCCGTTGAGCACGCACCGGAATTCACGAATTAAGGTCTTGGTTTCACGCTCGGTTGCCCCGCGCCGTTGTGATAGACAAGACTTTTGTGGCGGACCGCGAGATTGAATTCGCGCGACCGGAAGCGAGCGAGCGAGCGCGACAACCGTCACCGAAAATTGTTTGTCCGGCCGTTTCCGGATCCGGACTTTCTCCGCGAGCTTGTTGCGCTTGCTCGGGCGCGTGAATATCTCTTTCTAGAAGCTTTCGAAATCCATGAATATATTTATGTGATTTTCCACCTTTTTCCATTGTCTGATCGCAATTACAGCCGTAGATCGTTTGAATTTGAAGCGATCAGTCGTAGGAGATAGCAGGAAGCGCCGAGCAAAAACGTGTTAAAGATTAAAATATATCCGCGTTCGTTATGTGTATCAATTAAGATCGATCAAAGTGTGAAACTTTCACTTCTCACATGATCATACAAGTTTTCATGTGATATTACAGGTTTTGTCGTGTTTTATTTTACCGAGAAATCGAAAATACACTCGCTTCTCGAACGATACTCGTTTTTTTGTTATCATCTTCTTAGTGAATACGGTAGGCGGCCGTCTCGAATATCAATTGTTCTCAAATTCTCGTCGGATGACTTTTTCTTTTCACGTGTCTCTCGGCATTTGAATTTCTCTCTCTCATCGTCTTTTTCTGTTTTTTCTTCCGCGCGCTTGCTCACGGCCGCGCTATAAAAATGAAAATTTTCGGTCCGCGCTACGAATAGCGATCGCCTGTTTCAAAGCGCCGATGGAACTGGTTCTCGAGACGACGCGATCATCAGTCACGAGAAAAATGAAAAGGAGACAAGAAGAAGAAAAAAGAAACAACACAGAGACGTTACCACCAAAAGTTAGAGTTGCTTCTGTATTTGGCCACTCCGATAAATTTTCAAATAAATTAAATTATTTTACATCGATGTTCTTATAATTGCTAAATGCGAGAAGTGCGCGAGAGAGAAATCGCAACTTGTGAATTCAGTCGGGACACAAAGTTGGTGTCAAAAAAAAAAAAAAGAAAAAAAAAGATAACCCACCGAGTGGTTGTTACGTTGACATCGTAAGAGCTTCGGGTTTCTCGATAATTATCAGTTTATCTGAGCATATCAAGTGTCCGGTATATAAAACTGGATTCGCAATAGGACCGAAACTCGATTATCTTTTTCTTTTCTATTTGTTTTGCGCACTTGTAAAATAAATTCTCAGAGAGAGAAAAAAAAACGCGCGTGCATACGAAACGCTAACGACGACTGCAAACGTGTCCGTTAGCAGCTGTAAAAGCTCTTTTTATAAGTTCGAATGATGTCAAAATGGGAATTCCTGCAGTCGTTTATTGCTCTAAATCTATTCTTGTGTTTTACCAGCCGGGTGCTCTGAAGTGAAACTACTTTTGGTGAGTTTATCGCATCTTATCTCCAAGAAGAAGAATGCGTAAAACGGCCATGGTGTCAGAAGAGAGAGACGCGAGCAGAGAACAAGTAAAAACGGAAGCCGGAATATAAATGTTTGAGTTTTTACTTTTTTAATTTTTTTTTATGTACATAAACTTTACATTTTAATGTTTTTGATGTAAACGTTAGTTTCTTCCTCTCTCTCTCTCTTTCTGCTATTTTTTAAATACTTACTTGAGTTTATTTTATAATTTAAAAATTTTTATACTATAAAAATATTTTATAGTAAGAATTTTATTGCACAAAATGTGAACTTTGTTTTGTTTTTGTTTTTTTTATCAACTCTTTCTTACGCATGTAAATCTGTTCGTGTAAACTCAGAATTAATATTAATAAACTCAGACTCGCGCGTCTGTGTTCGCGTTAATTATCGCTTCGTTAACGAAGAATAATATCCCCCACTATCTCTGATTCTCTCTTTCTCTCTCTCTCTCTCTCTCTCTTTGTATCAGCGTCTACATCTTTGGTTGAGAATGTCACGGGAATTTCTCGAGACACGTCTATTATCTGCGAGTTTACTTAGCAGGAAATACTTTAGGAAACGATTCCGCGACAAAGACCGAATAATTGACAAGACAGGAAGAAGCGTGTAGGCAATAAGTGAAAAACAACAAAAAAGAATAATTAAAAAGAGTGAAGTGAACTTCGTCGTCCTTCAAACTGATCGTCTGTCGGTTTCTCCGCGAGAGATTCACATCTAAGAACATCAAGGTTCTTATAATTGCCGGAACATAGAGAAGACTACTGAATTAATTCGACTTCGGCGCGGCCATTGGGTTTTTTGTTAATATGGCGCCTCTTACGTAATCAGACGAAGCTCTGATTTAATTTGAGTTCGAGTTAAAAAAAACATCTATATCTGTTGTTTTTCCGAAGTTTCAACTTCAAGCAAAAAATTAATGAATTCAATCCTTGCATAATGTCAAAAATTCAAATCATTCAGAATTAAATATTTATAACATATCGTCTCGCGGCATTTGTGTGCAGCGGAGAGAAACTCGAATTCGATGAAGATTACGTTCCGGGACGAAGGAGTGACGACGTGGTTGCATAATACGAAACCTAGTAACCTTTTGTGTCTTAATGTACCGGCGCGATGTGCCGTGAACAGATAATATATACCACTTCGCCGCGCGTAATAATAGGCGCGCACGTTATCCTGTTAAGGTCACTTGTTCGAGCGCCATCGAACAAGTCACGATGAAACGTGCCTCTACGCATGACTAACATAACAAATTCTTCCTGTCGGTGCGAAGCACGTTTCTCGCGCGGCTATTCGCTCTTCTCGAAAGATAAAAAAAAAAAAAACGATCTCTAAATATCATTAATATATTTTATATGTGGAAAAAGATGATAGATAAACCCGCGTGTAAAAAAAAAACAGTGCTTCGACGTGAATAAAATCTTCGACTATAAATTTAATATATGACAGAAATTAAATTGGTTTCACATCGTTAAAGATATCGAATGTCAAATGCGCCGATAATCGATTGATATTGTGTCGATTGTGTCCCACAAAGAAACGAGATTTCGTGCCACCCGTAGAAATTCACGCGCGAGGCGTCTCCACCTCTCTTCTCTAGAGAGTCGAATCGTTATTCATGACGATCAATCATGCCGTTAGCATGCTGCGAGAAAATGGAAACAGGTTACGAATGTATCATCCGTTAATTCACTCCTACCGCGCGATTATCGCGCCGCGCCAAATCTTGCACCTCGCACACACGTGTAATAAATTTTCACAAAAGAAGTTTCCGTTTTTGTGTACAGCGAGCGAAATCGTAGTAGTCGGAAAACCTCAGAAGGGTCTCGTAGAAAAAAAATTTTTTCAATGCGCTCCATAGATATTTTATCCAATTTGTAGAATTTGGTTAGGTGCATGGATAAAACACGGTCGTGCGAGCGAGTATGCAAATTCTCCAGAGGAAATCCTGATCCTTTCACCTCGCGATCGCAGTTCTGTATCTGGTTTCTGTTCGGATTCGCAGCAGGCGTTGATCAGAGAGTTACACACTTTCAAATTTAGCACCTCGTGCGTTACACGTGACGTTATCGTTTACAGACGCAAGTGCAATATATAAATTTCGAGTTAAAATGTTTATTCAAAAAAAAAAAATCTATCTTCATCTACGTCAGACAAATAAATGAAAAAAAAAAAAATGGTCACATTTGTAACATTTAAGATCAATTTCTTCCTTAAAAAGAAAAACAAAATAAATAAATAGCGGTGTGTAACGTGTACCGTCAAGATTGTATCGTTATATTTTTTCTAACGAGATATGATATATCATAAAAATGTTCCTTAACGTAAAAAATAACACACAATTAAATTCCACAGATGTAATCTTTACATTTATAAGAATGTCACATGTCTCCTTGATCCACTTGCTTCTTTGCTAATTATTAACAATCAAGCCCATCGCACACGCGTTCTCACAGTTTCGCGGTATACGATGAAGGGCGTCTATCACCGCGTGTACTGCGCAGCTTCAAAAGGACGGAGTATCAATTACAACCATCGATGCGGTCGTACAATGAGCCACTACGTCCTGTGTTCTTTTGGCTTTCTTTTCGCTAGCGTGTGAGAACGCTTCTCCGTCAGCTTGCGAATACAATAGGGCTAATGTACGTTGTTGACGAGAACGTCCTTGTTGTTCTCCGCCTTGGCTGCGTTCCAATTTGCGAGTGAACCGATGACGACGACGAAGACGACGAAGACGACGACGATTTCGACTTAAATAAAATCATGTTGCGATTCAGCGCAGGCTATGAAGCACTGGTAACCGTTAGCCAATCAGAGAGGCTCAACCGACGGCTACCAGCTGTCTCCTCTTCGCCGCTGCGGATTCCATTCGTCTGAACAACCCGACGATCCACCGAAAAGCAACGCGAGATCGAGTTGAGCGTCCCTGGACGCGCGCCATGTTACGCCACGCTTGTAAAGTGTGTCAATAGGAGAACAAACAGACGAATGTGCTCCTCGTGGATAACCTACTGCTCATCAAAAGTCCACTTACACGGCGCACGAGCCAACCTGCGAAGATTTATTTCGATGATCGTGCAGTTATTTGCTTGGTGTTAAATCGATGAGGTCACGAAACCTTTGCCCAAGTCAAGTGTTAACTATATTGGGAGCAAGTGTATTTAAAAATAAGCAAATATCTCTATCTTGCTCTCTCAATAAATTTATTGAAAATTAAAATACACGATCAGAGGAGTAAAATTCTGTAATTAAGGAACACAACATTAACTTCCACAAAAATATATCTTATAGAAAGATGATTTTACTTTTTTAAATAAGTTTTTTTCTTTTAGTTTTAATAATCATTTATTTGCGTTTGTGCAAAGCTGCGCGAGACACAAATGAGACACGCGCTGAGCAGCGACCTACACGCGAAGAAAACCGTAAAGGTTAGAGGTGTACGGTGAAGTGACACCGCGCGAGAGAATATAATATATACTACTGAAAAGTGTTCGCCTCTCTGGGATCGTCGCGCGGGTCGCGTTCATTTTTCATCCTCGCGCGCAATTTCTCAGTTGTCTGGCATGTGCTGCTACTATACAGAGAGCTTACTAATCCGAAACGTCGTTCACGTAATCGCGAGATATATCCTTTTTTTTTTTTATACACCGCGGCACAATCACGCAGCTCCTTTCTACCGCTGAGCGCGCGACAACGACGCGCACGGCAGAAAAGTCCCGTAATGCGACATCCGTCCTCGTACGTACGGTGACCCGCAGCTTGTCGCGTCTCTCGACGGACTTATCGACTTAGGTAATTAATACCGGTCTGGGTGGTGTCCAGATCGGAATGCGGCACACAAACTTCTCGGTGCTCCGATACCGGAACCGGTGGGAAATGCCGCCCGCATACAACAACGAACGTCACACACAATACTCGCGTTGGATGACAAACGACATATGTTTGCCTCACGCCAATATGGCACTCGAGGCGATAAAATGGGTTTTTACAACTCATGGATCGTGCGCGTCGGTGTTACTTCCTCTTCAGACGCAGAGAGACTATAATTTGATATAATTCAAGTTTGTTTTATTTATCCGCATTTCACGCGTACGTTTCCGCGTCGTCCTCGATTCTAACACAGAGTTTTCCGTTAATCCGGTAGTCCGGTCACCTGGTTTGATTAACAAAATTCCTTTAATTTAAACTCACATCGTGAGATTCTCGCAGCAAACATTTAAAACCGAATACCGGCACGTATTCTCGTCGCCCGGTTGAGTTGGCATTGTCGCATTTCTTCCTGACAACGTTGCGTCAAATGTGCGTGCGGAGGAGCTCTTTTGTATAAGTCCCGGGAGGACTTACAATAAACTTGAAAAGAATGAGGAAGAGGAGTGACCTCGTTGGCCCGCGAGCAAACCGTTGATCGTCTCGGCAAAAACTTGGGGAAAAATGGCGGTGCGACCGGTTCGCGAATCGACTCGCTATCGAGAGAAGGAAATGCCTCTCCGCCTCGCTCTCTCCCACCTTCCTTCCACGCTTTTCCACATCGGCGAACTCGTTCTCTTCGCTCTTCACACCACAATTAATTATTTGTCGCGCACATATATCAACCACCGTTATATCGCGCTCGGCGCGATATGTAAAACAGTCCCGCGGCGAGAGAGGAGACTTCAACGCCTGACGATGAAAATAAGAGACTTCAATGCCTTTTGTGCGAACAAGAAAAGTCGTAAAGTACACACGGTCGGTGTGTGACGTGTAGGAGACACTTGTGTAGTCGCGCGTTGAGGCTGTTAACCTTACAACGTAGCGGCCATTGTCTTCGCGTTTTCCGATTACTAGGCAGCAGCATCGCGCACATGATACGGCTAGCCTGCCCGTTTAATAATCGACTAGCAGCAAAAGTCGGTCTTCGTTCTGGCGCACTCCTCCGCTTGCATCCTCATGCGCGCGCGCGAAGCGTACGTACTTATTTCTAGATAATTCTTCCTCGATACGGGAGAAAAGTTACTTACGGGAGAAAAACGGATTCGAGAATAAGTTTATATATATATATATATATAATTCGCACAATAGCCCGATGAAATTTGCTCGTAACGTTGAAGATCCAATTTCTCTCATCTAATACTTAATTAATTTCAGTTACGTGTGTAATTCCGTTTCAAAGTGATTCCGTACTTAATTTGAATTTATGTAATATTCCCTCAGAGATTCGTACTCTCTTATCCAATCCTCCCTAGGATTTATCATTACATGCGTTTTGCTTCCAGGCTAATTTATGCCGTTGAATGGCGCCGCGATGTTGCCGCTGCGGCGCCAGATCTCGTCTGTATTGTAATAAAGCTCCTACGGCAAAACTCAATTAGCTCGTTGAACGTTGCCTAATTCCTTTCAAAATGGCGACTCGTCACGTCATTTCTGATACACGACACGGAGAGAACTCGTGCCAGTTAGCGAGAGAGAACTTAATTGGAAATCTTATCGCGCTATATATCCCTATTATATGATCCTTCGCGACGATTAACTGTCTATTATTGCGCGATGTAGAGGAACGCGCGCGATTATTTATCAATCGCGCATATGTTAGAAGATTTCAGCATCGAGGAAACGCGCGCGCGCGCGCGCGCACACGATCGCGAGTAACTTTTTATACCTCGTCACTCGATTTAATTATTAGAAAACAGCGCGCGATATTAATTATCGCTAATTATAGCCCGGTAATATTCACAATAATCGTTCCGGCTGCGATATCTTGGCGCGCGAAATTCACCGAATTTTTTTCGTTAACACGTGATATAGGTCGTTGTGGAGAACTCTCGAACTGATGTAGTGTGTACTACTAATTGTAAGAGCGCGCGTTTGTTCAGCAAATGTACACCAAAACGATGAAGATTTCCCTTCTGTGAATCAATATTATATACATATATATATATATATATATATATATATATATATATTTAAACTTTCTAGTTTTTTATTTAATATTTACTTAACGATAAAAGAGGTGTATGTTAATATAAAAAATTTCCCGTTAACCTATTTTTTATAATTATCTGCTCAACAACAATCTAGTTTCTTTTCAAAGACTTTCTAAAAAAACAAGATTGAACATTTAATGAAAATTTCGCGGAAGTTGTGCGTGCTATCGCAATTATAAACTGAGGAGCGGATGAGTTTAAATACGATGTCCTCCTCTTTGTGACCCATGATAAACGGAGCGTGAACGCCGGTTTGATCAACGGCGATATTACACCATTTACCGTGAACGGCACCGAGATTCGTTATAGAAATAATCCGATATGCACATTTACGCACGCGCACAGAATACGTACGTGAAAGGAAAGGCGCTTTAACGGAGAGGACAGCGACTTCTCTCCTTCAAGACAGCGCATTATGAGCTCACTTGCGCGTTTCCTATCGCGATCATTTATTTGGCCGATCTCTTATCTCGGCGCATGAAACAAATTGCCGCGATGCTTTATTTATATCGGTCAAGTGCACGTAAATGCGCTCGCGCGATTCAAGCGCGTTTCAATATAAAACGGATAAATGCGAGCGATAACGAGATACGTATAGTTAACGGATGCGCAACGGTTACTGATACTCTTTTACGTTCTGAATCCGATGCGGCTTTATGTAAGATTTTTAAAATTTTTTTCTACAATACATGGTTTTAGAAAGCATAGAACATATAAAAATAGATAAAACATAAAAGATGACAAAGAGAGAGAGAGAGAGAAAGATTTCTTGATTGATTGATTACGAAGCTGTTTACTTTTTAAGCGCTCTTGAAAAAGTATCCTCAAGTGCAAAAGAGTAAAAAATAAAAAAAACAAACAACATAAGAAATAGTACAGGAGAGAAAAAAATAAATATATGTATGAATAAAATTAGGAAAATATAAAAACTTAACCAAAAATAAAACAGAAAAGAAAAAAACAAAAAACAAATTAAAACTTAATATTTAAACTTAACAAAGAGAGAGAGAGAGAACTACTCTTTTGTGTCAAGCTAATGTCTTTTTTTTAGTTATTTTGTACAATACATGCGAGCGTAGGTAGGTGACTCTCTCAGCATCAAGGCCGTTTTCGCAACGTCGTCGGATTTCGAAGGCTGGTTTACCTACTTGGGACTTTCGCGTCTCTCGTTGTCAGATTGAGAGTCGCGTGCAACTCTGAAAGATATCATCTCGACGAAACGTAAGAAGTGGATTTTAACGTTATCGCATCTCGGAGCATTATATATAGGTACATCATGTGACATTTGTAACACATCTGAGAGATACAAACGTATAGATCCCACTTTTAATTTTATAATAAACATCATCGGTCACATGTGTGTATATGTTCAGATATAGTCCAGTCACCTTCGAGAGAACCGCAACGCATGTACATATACAAGTGAAAGTGCGTTATGTCGCGGCATGGTGGTACAATAAATATTCCGGTGTCTTTGGTGTCGGAATACAGTATTTATAAATTACGGAACTCTGTGCGCCTCGATGCTTACGAATACCGCGAAAGCAGGTGTCACTTTGCGCGTCGCGCTGTTATTCGGACGTTGTTGTAGTGACATCGCATTTGTCGATACGCGCGCGTCGATAAATTCCTCGCGTCGATAATATTCCAAGTTTTAATTCTCTCTTGCGTGAACATACATTAACGCACTATCTTGTTAAATTTAATAACTTAAGAGTATCTTCTCGTTTTTTCTCACATTTTATATTCCTTTCTGAAAAAAAAAAAAAAAAATTAAAGATACCAACCAATTCGCTTTCGCGTGCGCTACGAAGGGAAACACGCCGATAACCAACCACATCGACGGCATTCCGGACGTTCGCGCGTGCAACGCTGGGAATAGACGAGAGCGTGCTCGTGGGTATCGAAAAAAGAGATTGGATTCCGTATAGTAATTTGCATGGCGTTTGCATGGCATTAATGCGGAGTGCACGCACGCGGCGTGCCTTCGATCTCGGCAACGATCGCGCCCGAGTCGCCCTGTCGCCGGCAGCGCAGCGAGCGCCGAGGTGTCGAGAATCGATCTGGAACGTTCGCACATGGCATTTTATACATTCTGTCACTCCGCGCAGAGTGCCATCGCTTCTTTCAAAATAGACGTCCCGCTCACCGAACGCATTCCCAAGTCCGGTAAGTAACAGGATACCATCGCGCGCTCCGCATTTATCTCGGAGAAGCGAGAGAAAATACTTTCGACCCTATTCCACGTTCGATCTCTTATCAATTCGGTCGCGCAACGCCGCGCCGCTTTGTGGAAAACATTCAGATAAATCGATATCTCGCAAACGCGCGCGAGAGAAATCAAAGATTTCATTACATTTTATTCTACGCGGCTATAAATTCGCTAAGAAACGTATTATGTTTGCTATTAATCTTATCCGTGAAAGTAATGAATAAATTTACACGAACAGGGGGTGGATGGGGGAGGTGAATTATTGTCCGGGTAGTTAATGGATGTGCGCGTAAAAGCTCCCCCGTACATGCGGGTTTACGTTGAAATGTTACAAAAATACTTTGGATGGCCCGAAGTCAAAGGTCACGAAAGTGGACGAAGAAGGATATGGTTGAGAGAAAAGAGGAAAGACGACGAAAGAAAGAAGAGAAAAGAGAGAAGGAGAGAGAGAGAGAGAGACCCCGCGGCTGCTTACGAGAATGTTTACGCATGCCGTAACGAATCGCCGAAGAGAGGCCACTTTCATGAAGCGTGGAAAGCCGTCTACCTACATAGTGCGTGCGGCGGCAAGACTACACCTGGGTGCCACGTAGGCGTTCTTTCGGTTTTTTCCGCTCTTTTTTTTACCACACTTTCAGATTTCAGATATTTTTATGTTATTTGATTAAATTACATTTCACAGATTATATCTTGTCGCACCTACTAAAAGTCGCTTGGCACTTGCGTAATAGAAAAACTATGATATAATATATATATATATATATATATATATATAATATAAAAAATATAACATAATATATTGAAAAATATAATATAATCTACTGAAGATAAGAAAATATATAAATTTTAAAAGAGAATATCTATGACGATGTTTTAAAGATTTTGAAAAAACAGACAGTTTCAGTTTCAGTTTTTAGTTTAAATAAATTAAAATAAGTTAGAATTCTAAAAAATGTTTTCAAGTCTTTCTTGTGTCCAAGAAAGTTTCCAAGAGAAGACGCGTCTAGATACCAGATGTTCGATTTTGATGTCAGACACGAAGATATCTAGGATATCGGAAGTCGGGCTTTAAACCGAGAGAAGTTTAGATTTCACAAAGAAACTCGTTCATTCGTTTTCTTTGCTTGCGAGGGAAGAGCGAAATCCGTGCCGTGTTATGGATAAATTCGAGCTGAACGAAAGATTCACGAATATTTTCTCGTCATAATGCGGTCACTCGACTGCAAAATCGACTGCCACGCGCCAGCGTGCGATATTTAAAAGACGATCCAAGAAAATACACTCTCCAAACAAGATTTTGAAATTTTCTCGCGGAGAAAGTTAACTAGAGCGAACGCACTCGTGAATGAAGCTCGTTAACTGATTTCGATTAGGTAAGAAATACAAATGAAGAATTTATTCAGAACGATACGCCGGCAAAATTCGCTCTGGCGAACTTGCCGGAAGTAAACGTTACACAAATTTCGTTCGCGACGTAATACGTGACTTTTTGTATTAATAGAAATTAAGTCAAAACTTTGTTAAGCATTCGGTCTTAATAAAAACAAGCCGTACGTGTTGGAATATAACGTGTGTGAAAAAAATTAAAGTCGAAAGACACATTGCGTCATCAACCTTCTGATACAAAAAAATATTTTAAAAACACATCACATATCAGAAATAAATTAAAACAATTACGAGCCATCAAAATACGTTTCAATTTTATGTTTAATAAAACAAGTTCAATAAAAATTTAATACGCGCTACGTACTTATCGATACGAAAAAATTGTCGGCATTTTACACTTTTACCGTACCGGCAAAGTGCTATCGAAAAGGTTAATTATCGAGCAACCTTGCGCTTCTCCTTGCGCTACTCGGGATTCATTAACGACCAATTTCGGGATTAATTTCGCCAAAAGATATTCCGTTAACCGGCTTTGTACAGAGAAGAGTTACATCTCTCGATGTGGTTGCGCAGTTCGAGCAATTACTCACCGCGCCGGCGGTATATCACCGCTGAGCCGTAAATTGTACTTTATTCAGTTTAGTCCGGTGCGTGTGTTCAAACAACGGCCAGCGCTCGCACGTGACACGACGTGTACGTGTGCATGTAACATACAGCCTATAAACTATATATTCTCTCGAGGAAACGGTGACATAAACGCGACCGCGACGACGACTCGTCTTCTTGGAAGAAATTCCACGTCAAGAGGAACACGTCATTTAAGTAACGCATCTTTATTTTCTTCGCATTTTTTCTTCTTCCAATTTTAGACGCGAAGTTTTAACTCTAGAGTAGAAATCCGCGCAAGACTGTGTGTAACGCAGCAGATTACAATTTAAGTATAACAGTGTGTATCGCGTACACACATTGTTACGCAACGATGCACCGGTTATTAATGATGTTATTTTACGTGACTGATGATAAGAAAGCGCAACCTGTCATTTTCAAGTACAGCCATTGTTAATATTACTCCGATCCGAACGTAACGTGTCGCGATAGTTACGGTCGAGTGTGTCTGGAAGATTGTCGTGTGCGCAGGAGTTCTGCGTATTTCAAAACGCTTCTTGCTGCTGCCTCGAGCACAAGCTGCTCTCCTAAAAAAGGCGAGACAAGAGAAACCCGCTGTGGCGAAAACGACGAAAAAGCGAGGTTACATCGGAATATAACACACGTGGGCGTTTCCTGAATCATTCGAGTTATCGGCCGTCTGATTGTTTTCCGATCTTCGATTGTTTCGAACACCCGAGCTGTAACACCATCGCATCGTCGAATCTTTCGCGAAATCTCGAATTGAATACATCTTCGTTGAAGTGAGATCAAGATGTTTCTAAAATGTTTGTTTCGTTTTTTTTTACAAAAAGTAAATTTTTTACAAAAAAATTTACAAAAGCGAACGCGAGATTGTTCGCTTTTGTAAATTTCCACGTTTGCGGATTTAATTGTTATTATTATTAGTGCAAATTATTCTAGCCTCAATTGAACTAATTGCATTAAATAAATTGACGCGGTATGAACAATATGTACGTGTGCGGAGAGATACCGCAACGGTTAATTTAATTCAATCTCATTCGGTTCAATTAATTAATTTAATCAATTGAAGCATTGAAACTGCAAGCGTGTGATTGTTCGCACTACAATAATTATTATATCATTGTGGATTATCATTAACTCATTATACTTACTATATGTTAAGCTTTAGCTTGGTACCGCGAGTTATTTTCACACGTTAAATATAAATAATGAACAAAGTCAAGTCAACAGCGGCTCTTCGTGGCGCGTTAGATATCATGAAGGGAAAGTTCGATGATTTCGTCGAAAAAAAGGGTCGACGGGAAACACTCACTGACCTAGGATTCAAGACGTTGCCGGTTGGTCGAGTTGTCCGGTATGAAAGTGATCGGGTGTCCACGATAGTGGCCGCAAGTGGGTCAGCGCAGCGAGGCACTCGAACCGGCCCTCCTCCCCGAGAAACGCCATAAAATTTCATTTCATTTTTGCGTCCTGTCGAAAGTTCATCTCGCTTGGTATTATGACCGGCTCTTGTTCTCCCGCGCTCACAACCTACTTCCGCTCGAATCCGCGGCCGCATTCGTTTTGCCCGATTTTCCTTTCCTACTATCGCCCGTCCAACTAATTCTGGGTCAATCCGACGCTGAAAATTGTCCCGTTAAGAGATTGAACGTTCTCTCACTCTGGTTTCTCGCGAGCGTTTCAATAATTGCGAGCGCGTATTGTTCCAGTTGACACGTTTTAACAAATTATTTATATCATCACTTTATTAACATAAGATAATAATTTTTGTTCGTGAAATTGTGAACTTGAATTTTTGAAATGACAAGTACTTTCTTCTCTCTCGCGGTAGTTCTAAAAACAATAAAAAAAGGTTAGTTACTTATCTAATTTTCTCTCTAAAAATTATTATAATTTCACTAAAATTGTCTATCCATTATCTCAATGCTGCGTTTCGCTCGACGAACTAATCGTTCGTATTATGCATAATGCGCGCTCGAAGATTCGCGGTGTGCGTAGCGACTAATCTTAAATGCAATCAGCGCTCGTAATTATAAAGCCGTAATTTGCGATATTTTCGCAACCGCAACGGACTCTCTGCAAATAAATCCTTCTCTCCGTTTCTCTCTCATTTCCGCGCTGCGCCATCAAGTAGTAGCAAACACAGACGGGGAGAAGAATCCGCCGCGTTGTCGCTCTCGCGTTTCTTTGCGGCGAACGTCCTTGTCGCCATCACGCGGAAGAAGACCCCCGGTCTTTCCCCTGTCATCACAGCACAGTGTATTGTATTTTTTTTTTTTATTAGGAAAAGTACAGTCATGTATTTAGAATCTATGTAATAATTTATGTAATTTTAGGCATCAAGGAGAAGAATTGTAAAAAATAAAAAAAAACTAACAATAAGGATATATCTGTGGAAATTAGAAGGTAACAAAATAAATAAAACAAAGATCGTAGAATCAAAATATGTAACTGTATATAGTTTCGATTTTTTTTTACAAGCTCTTGAGATAGTTATTTCGAATTAAAATAAATTTTACTTTCTCTCGCTTAGCTTGTTTTCAATTTTAGAATCAGAATTTCTTCGCATCAAATATTTCCGAGGTTATTCTCGTACCGCGCGGCGAAGTTTTGTTCCGCACGATTCCAACGCCGTGTCGATACGTGCTAATTTCACGCTTCGGGGCGCCAAGATCTCCCCCCGTCGTCGTCGCCCTACGATTTCTTCTCTTGTTTTCTTTCGGCGTTGTGGCAAATAATATGTTATATTTATCGTCCATTCATCCCATTCCGCGGCGCGGAATTATTTCACTTTATGACTGTTCTCGCGTCTTTCGCAAGACCGACACCGTCTCAATCGAGCGATCGCGCCGACGTGAGAGGATATGGACTTGCGTATAATATCGCGCTATTCATCAAGAGATTCGGGTTTTCTCAATGCGGCTTTTCGAAATTGCAGACCGGCGATGTGCGCTGCGAATCTCGCGTCTCGTCTTGATTTATCACCGCGCCATCGATTGCTAAATATTATGATACGTATCTTTTGATAAATTCTGCTTTTTCTGCATATATCGCAACTCTCTTGATGCTATCATGGCATATCAGAACGCGCAAGATGGGAAACAACTTGCCTTTGAGCGCGTTTTATTACGTCAATTAGCAGCAAACACGAATCTCGAAAATCTCTCTTACGTACAAAAAGGATGACACAAACGCGCGGATTTCTCGTTTTCTAAATTTCCTCCGCGTCGCCGAGCGGAGTTCCGTATGCACCGTCGCGTGAGGATCGGTCGGTTCAACCGGAGGATGCTGTGTGCCGCAATATCTTCTCGCCGCGGAAGGCACTGAGGCGCGACTCGAACGAGATAACTCTCCGCAACGATCATTCGCGGCCGCAAAGAAGACCCATTATATTCGTATGTCGTTCGACGTGCGCGTGCCGATCGCGGCAATTTCACGCTTCGCCTCACCGAAGCTCCGCGCAGATCGTTCGCGCGGAATCGCCTTCTCACTCCGCCGGGAGAACTCGCGGAAGACGAGATTTTCCCCGTTACCAGCTTTCGACGAAGACCTGGTGACGAGAGCTGGTTATCCGCCGCCGCGTCTTTCCCGGTCCCGTCTTTCTCGCAACGAGCGAGATCTCCGCGCGCTCCGACGTTCGATAACCGTTTCTTTCGAGAACCGTTATCGGCTCGACCTAACCCATTGAGATCACTTCCTCGGTATCGGTTAACTTTGTGAAAACAAAGTTTCGAACGCAAACAACACGAGAACATCATCTGGTCTTCCAATGGTCCGTGTGTGGTTAATGGATAACTCGGACAACGTGCGATAATCGGTAATCGATCGGTTGAACAGACAACAATTTTTGCAAGTGGGAAAAACCCCGATTTATGGTCGGTTGAATCATCACTGACGTGAATCGTTGTAATTTATGAGAAAATTAATTCGTCCTGGCTTTCACATCCGCTACCATGTGTTTGTAAAAAGAGAGAAAAAGAGAGAGAGAGTGTATAATCGACAATATAATAAAAAATTGATTTTAACAAAGTTATTTTCACGTTTGATATAAAGAAAAAACCACATAACTTCGTTATAACTTGTGTTATAAATTTTTTTAAACCCGTTAATTCAAGTATCGTCGAATTAAAGTATGTGCTACTCGATGTTGTCACTGCGGAAACAACACAACAGTTCGGTTTACGCGTGCGATAGCTGCACGCGTCTATGAGTAGTCGCATGTATGTCAACTACACACACACAGACATCCAACACTGAGCGCGCGCGTCAGAATGCGCGGCGCGACATAGCTCAAGTAAAAATCATTGAACGCCGCGACGCTGCATTACGATGAGAGTCAGTTGGCGCGAGTTAACAGTACTCGGAGTAGTATGTGCTCACACACGTCGTCCTTCGAGAGGTATGTTAACCTACATTAACGCGTCTCGCGCATTTCTTCCGGGGAGATGAGTCTTTGCGTATCACGAATCTTCATACGCGCGTGTTTGAAGAAAGTTAAAAAAATAGTTTTTTAAATTTTCTGTTCTTCAAAACTTGACTTGAAAACAAAATCATGTGATGTTTGACAACTTGTCCTCTTTTCGTCGATGATTTGTATCAGCGTTTTCGAGATGCCAGATAAATAAATAAATAAAAATATATGAAAGACGAGTTCTTCGCGCGTGTACTAATCTATATATCACTCAATCGCGCATTATGACTTCGTGTTTTAATTTCGACACAAAGTGATAAACGACGCCTCTCAATATTTATTCGCGTTATTACGCGTGAGAGACATCATCATCGGGTGAAAGGTTGATATTTTTAATTTCACGTCGTGCACACACACACATACACACACACACACACACGATCAGCCGTTTAGAGGACGTAATTAACGTGCATGCACCAAGGCTGGACGATGCTCATGTGACACAAATGATCGAAGCATTATCTAGCAATAAGAAAATCCTCGACCGTGCGAATTTTTATAGTCGCGACGACCGACGGAAGAAAATCTCTCATGAAGTTACGTAAATAACAATTTATACTTCTAGGACATCAGCAGACTTCGTATTTCTTCTTCATTACTATTGTCGAGATGAATGCAACGTTCTACGCCGAGATGATGATGAATATTACGTATCAATTATTTCGTTTCTCAATGCGGGTTTTTCCTGCGGGTGTTTATGAAAAACCGGCACTTTCTGCTTCAATTGTATCGGCGCTGAGCGATCTAAAATTGAATCGCCGTTTAAAATTCCGAAAAGAATCTCGTTATGTGAACGCGTCGTAAAATTTTGCCGATTTGTCTCGGCGTTTTGGCCATCCAAATCCGCGCACCGCTGATTACCGTACGGTAACGACATAATTGTTCGTTATGGGCGATTTCCTCGGCTGTTACTTTCCACCGCGGCGATTTATCGGCGATGTACAACGAGCTGCGCACACCGTGCGAATACACGTGCTCGGTCTTGTAAGAGGTTACAAGACCGAGGAAATGCGCGGTGTTTCGGTTTTACCGGTGGATTACATCATCATGATTATCATCATCATCATCATCATCATCATCATCATTGCTATCCTGTTGCTCGCCACGCACGATCACAATATATATATTCTATTATTATTCTTCTAAACATGTGTATACAGAAATGTTCCGCTGTTACTTCTATACATTTTCTCGATAATAACGGACTTTCGAAAACTTTGAAATCTATTTGTTCGTAGCGAAAGTTTAACGTGACAATTCGAATCAGTGCTTTTTGCAACTTTCTCTGTAATTTTATGAAGTCGTAAGGTAGAAAAAATTTTTGGAATTTTTTCTTCTTTGTGGTTTTATTTTAGATTATTTTTCTTTCTTTCTCGTAAAAAAGGAAAAATTTTATTTTATTTAAAAGCTCTAGATACGGTGCTCTTAATTTTCCATCCGTATTTTATATTTCTACTTTGTTATTTTGTCTGTGCAATCAATGTGTTTCTCTAACCTGTCATTCCAACTATCGCGGGCGCAGCACAATTTGGTCCAATTTTTTGCCACGTGTGTAATTACAGGTTACACGGACACTGTGATTTGTTTTTCGCAGACGAAAAAGTGAGCAACGCGACAACATAAGAGAAGAAAACACGGCCAGAGCGATTTTGAAGATAGTCCCGAGATAATAGTCCCATTTTTATTTGGATCGTTTTGCAATGTCGATACCCCTAAGGTTGTTTCACTCCGTTTCTCTTCTCTCGGAGCTAGATATACCTCGCAGACATACCGTGTTATTACGAAAGCGAATGGCTGATCATTGTCTTTCGGCGAGTCGAGCACTCCCTGTTATGGAGTCGGCGTTGCTCCTCTTTGTTCGTTCCTAGTTTTGCAATTCATGAAACGCGATTTGCGCAGCTTGCGAATAACGCGAACGCCCGTGTGTGCCGCACGTGTGCGTATTATACGCTCACTCGACTGTTGGAAATCAGAAAAAAAAGAGATGTTTTATGTAAATATATATATAAAATCACACGGGGCAAAATTTTTACTGGAGTAACGAAAAAAATTAGTTACCACATAGCAAGTAAGAAAAGTTTGCCGCTAAAAAGACAATTTTTTTAGTGAAACAAAAAACTTCAATAAACTTAGAAATCTTTCTTGCTAACTATATAATAGTAAAATTTTTTTCCGTGCAGTTCTAATATTATATCTCGACAACCGAGAACAACAGATCTATCATGTCGCTGATGATACAACGAAGTTGTTCACCTTCACGAAGATGTTCTTCGTCAGAGTTTGTTCGCAAGAAAGACACATTATTAAACACCGAGAGATCAATGTCGAGATCGCTATCTCGGGAGTACGATTTGTCTCATCCTTATTCCGACGAGCGTTTAATAGATACTTCAGAATTTTTTCCCGCGATCTCACGCAAAATTATTGGAGTAAGCGCAAAAGCTCTGACCCCGTGATAGAAAAATAAACCAAACAATTTAACCAAAATCGATTTATTTATTCCATTCGAGTACAACAGTGAAATATAATAGAAAACAATAAGAATTACGTGGCAAAGTGAATAATAAGTCGTGTTTTTACGAAATTACTTGATTCCATTTTTCTTACCAGAGATCCATCAAAACTTTTGCACTCACCCGACGATAGTTACGGATCGATTTTTACGATCGTCTCGGTTGTTTATCACTCGGCGTGTGTGTTTACTCACACATCACGAGCGGAGGCGCATCGAAAAGAATCTCGAGCATGCGTTCCACGGTCGTATAACGCGTCGACTCGGTCGGTGGCTGCGCGCTGCAGACGTCTTTATTTGCGTGCTCTTCGTGCGTACGAATGCAGTCGCGCGAGCAGGGCCGCACTTAGAGGAAACAACGAGATCCATAAATTACAAAGCGCACAAATTGTATATACATAAAGACCGCCTCTCTCTTCTGCGAATCTGCAATTTTTCCAGAATTTTATTATCCTCAAACGGCGAGCCGCGATATACCGCTAAATATACGGTGCATGTGCGTTACGATACGAACGACGGGCGATTCATCATTAGACGCTCGTTCGCTTCTTAATTTTGAACAGTTACGTGCTCCATTTATTAAATACTCTCTCGCTCTGTTAATTAAGCTGTAGCCAAGATAGTCTCGCTCGTACGTTATCGCGTTCCCTCGCGTACGTGGAATTAATTTGTGGAGCTCGTTTGCATTGACTGTTAGTCGCAAGATCGGCTGACAGATGTTTCACAGCGGTTCTTACGCGTCTAGTTACTAAGTTTTCTTTATCCAACATCTGTGCATTCATTTTTCGTATGTGTGTGTGTGTATTATGAACCGTTTGAATTTTTATATCGTTATTCTTTACGAACAGATCGTACGAATTGACAGTTTCTTCAGACGGTTTCGGGATTATTGGGATGTCTCGTTGTCTGGCGCGACGAAAATTGCGCAATCGCGATCTCCCGGCGAGAGAAGTGAAATTGCACGTTGCTATTGTCAGGTGTCGTAACTTATCGCGATGATTATGCAAGGGAACGCCGTTTAGCTACTGTCGAATGCGAACCCATCATTTTCGCCGGCGAGATGTGGATCTCCCGCCGCACGGATGTTAATGCAATTAGCGTCGGCATATTGTGTCAAAACACAGAGACCGAGTTTTCTCCATGGAACAAAAATATATATGTAGTAAACAGAAGTGTGCAATAGAGATTTGTTTTCTTTTTGTCTAAAGATCAAAGATTGGACTTTTGAAATCTATTACAATTATATAATATTTGATGTAACATTTTTTTTTTTTTCATTCGATTAAGATTTGTTTTCCTCACACACGCGCGTGTGTGTTCATTTATTTCTAATAAATTGAAATTTGAAAGATATCTCTAAAAACAATCCGCGTTATCGGTTACAGATTCGCCACAACCTGAGGATGCGAGGTTGCGCGAGAAACAGAAGGACGCGGACTGATGGTGCTGCGAAGACACTGAGGTCTGCGATCGTCGCGGGAAATGACCATGACGAGCGTAGCTGTCGCCCCGGGTAGCCTCGGTGCACCACCAGCTATGCTCACCCCTAAGATGTATCACTTGCAGCAGGGCCTGAGCCCGACGTCGTCCGACTCGACCACAGCCGGCAAGGTACATAGAATAGAAAGAGATTCATTCGACGTTCACCGAACGTCATTCAATATATATCTGATTAACGAAGTTGCGCGAGAGAGCGTATCAAGAGAGACGCTCTTACACACGCGCGGGGTTTTACATAACGGGACACAACCGAGAGGCGGTTAGAAACGTCGAACCTGATGGAACCTCATCCGCGCGCTCGGTTATTAGATACAGCCGGTGCGGCTAGGTGGGGAGATCTTCTCAAGGAGAGGCTCTTCTGGTATTGCATTTCTCTCCGCGTGGTCTAATTGCTGCTCGCGCGGAGAACTTCGATCCGGAAAAATGTTCTTTTTCTTCTTCTGTTTTTTCGAGCGGAAGAAAAATGATCAATTTTTTGTCGAGTACTTCACAGAAGAGAACTCTCTCTCTCTCTCTTGTATATGCGGGACTTTATCGAATACGCTGTGACAGGTGCGCGCCGACGAGAGATCACTCTTATGATTATTATTTACATTTACTCTCTATACGCGATCTAATTGCCGTTAATCTGAAGCAAAAAACAAAATCCACAAATGTCTCCTTCTGCATTTCCTCGAACGTTAGAAAGGCCGTCCGGGATTTAACGTTTTCGAAACGTTTTGCGCGGCGCGCAATAAGAGGCGCCTTTTATATAACGACGACACGGCAGGCAATTTGTGGGGTACAAAGCGCTTGTGTGGCGAGTGCATTTAGAGAGAAAGCCAATATCATGGTGCATTAGAGTTCTTGGTGTTCGCAAACAAAAAAAAAAAAAAACAAATTGATCGTTTTACGGGCGTTTACAAACAACGGGGAAAGGACGTAGGCTGGCGTGTCAAAATAGGGAAAGTGCACTGGCGGGTGAATTAATTACCGGGTTTATACCGAGAGTCGCTTGCATAACGCGGGGATGAATGAACGTGACGTGGCTGTGTCTATCTTCTAGATCGCGCACGCCGATGATTTTTTTTATGCCTTCACTCTCTTTCTGCCTCTGCGTTTTCCATTTCGTTCTGCACAGTGCGCGTTCCTTCCGCGCGTCGCGTCATTTTAACAATGCCAGATACAAACACGGATGTGCGATGTGTCGCACAGATAAAAAAATATAATTTTATTTACGCGCGTGAGATGAGATTGTTTGTGTGTATATAATTATCAAGATCGCGGTATAAATGATCACAATTAATTTGTTTGAGAGACCTTTCGAAGCGATTCGCGAAACACGTTGTTGGAGCAGCTCGACGTGCAACACTACCACGCGCGCGTTTGATATAACTTGTAAACAACGTTACATATGTGTGTGGCATTTTATTGGCACGTTAATTGCCTCTATCATCCGTCAACAGATAGTTTCAGCGATTGTCTCGATTTTTACTATCGAGAATCGAATCGCCAAAGCGGTAACGAATTGACGTCGCGCGCATTTTACGATCGGGTTAATAACGCGTTTACCTGGATGAAGCGAGACCGTCGAACAGTCACCGACAGTCGAAAAACTTCCAGCTATAGCTCCGGCTTGCGGTTTAGAGATTTCTATATTCCCGCTTTGCGAAAGAGACTAAATTTACGGAGCGGAGTTCGAGACATTTGTTTCTTGTTTATTTCTATTAAAGAAACAAGATCGTTAACATTTATTCGCAAGAACGAATCTTTCATTAAATTTCGATTTTTTACTGTATACGAAATGTCAGGGTTATTAGAAAGTTTTTGCCAATGCGACGTGCCGCGCGCGTCGTCACGTCGGTCGCGCATAAAAAAGAATTGCGCAACTCGAGCGAAAATGCCAGAAAAAAAAACTGTAGATACGTAAGTATATGTGACATTTGTGCGTTTTTTTTTTTTTTTAAATTACGATTGTTTGAAATTTGCCGCGCGATTTATATTCCATTTGCGCGCAATTGAACTCGATATGAGCGAAACGAAAGTGAAGAAGCCGCAAGAGGGAAACTAACTGCGGGATTAAAAACCAGAAACCCTGAAACGCAAAACGTTTCACGAAGGACAGTCGTTACCGTGACGTAAGGGCGTACTCGTCGCAAGTACGTGCCTCGAGTTTTCTTGGACAATGCCTCGCCTGGTTTTACCTCAAAACCAGTCGACGTCGATTATGACATCGAATACTTCGTATTCGCGTCGTCTTGAGTCGCGACTCGAGAGACACGCTATTATGCCTTTTCCCCGGGTCTGTCCTTCTCGAGTGTCGGTCGAGTGTTCAGTCTGTGACAAAGTGCCGGTTGATATCAGTCGCGAATGCGCGTCTTAAAAAAAAAAACAAAAAAAAAACAAAAACCACAGTGTTTTAAAATGCGTCATAAATATTCTTGTAATTGCAAAACTCGTTATGCATATCGTCGAACGGTCAATTGCCGCCACTTGAGGAGAGATGACGCATTCCCGATAAATAGAAACTCGTGCGGCCCATTATATTCACTTCGGGGACTGATTTACAGCGGCGGCTTTCTATAAGTAACGCGAGTGGATTTATAAGTGTCATTATTTCGCGCTTGTAACATTACTTTCCACCGCATCAACAAGTGTTACGAATGGGGATACATTTGCGCAATTCCGCGCGAGTAATCCCGCACGCTCGCGAATCGAACATTTGCCAGGGTAAGAAGAACAAACTTTACGATCGTACGCGCATAAATTACAGTATCTACACGCACACATACGTACGCACGTGTGTCGTAATTACGTAAGTCGAGCACCGCACGAGCGTCTTGTTTACGATACGCTGCCTAAAAATAAATTTTAAACGGACGCAAAAACATTTTAAAGTCGCGTTGTAATTTACGTTCAATCCTATCACGCGCGAAATTTCTTTTCAACGTCGCGTCGAGATGTGAGATCGAATCGACCATCCGAGATGATCGTAAGAAACGCGCTTGAACTTTGCACCCAAAGTGTGTGAATATAGCGGCGGAAATATATATGTGAGTTCACATCTTATAGGATTTTAATGCGCCGTTTGATTTTAGATGCGTTAGAAATCTAAAAACAAAAAAAAAAGAAAACTATGTTTTTTTCACCGTAAATTTAGCGCGGATGAGAAAACGAACAGAGAGAACGATTTCTCTTTCTTCCTCTCGAACTCTATTTCTCAGATTACGTACGATCTTCTTGGTAGGCGAATTATGTCCGCAAACTATGGACAGTTGTGCGTGCAATCGTTTAAGTTAATAGACTTTGCTTTATCCGACACTGCGCGCGGCGAAAATACGAACGGAGTGACATTGCGCTTTAGAAGAAGAGAAGTTGCTGGTTCATTGAATTATCCGCGGCGATCTCTTTTGATTTTTAAATCAACGCGACTACCGGGTTGCTTGTTAGATATTTTGTAATGTAGGACTTCTTAGTGACATTCTGCTATGTCGCGACCGGTAATAGTTTATGTAACTATTCGACCATTCGACAAGATTTCTCACAGCCGCGCGCGCGTAACTTTCCACGCTCCCTCGGCCGTTCCCGGTTTCTTGCGCGCGGACAACTGGTTTTAGTTAGTTATTTGGTCCACATCAAGAAGAACTTTCCAGACGTTTTTCCTCCCGCAAAATTTTTTTCTCATCTCCGATCGTGACTGTCCATGTCTGACCATGTCTGTCTGCGAAGTTTTATGCACGATTTCCTCAATAATATCGAAAGAAAACGCTCTTTTAATTACCGAGCGTAGTTTTTTCCGCTTTACGGGCACCCATAAAGCGAGATTTTATTCGAATTTTACGCGAGGCTCTTGCATTGTTTTATAACACGACGGTAAAAAGGAATTTTTGCTCGTAGTGAATGGCGTTATTGTGTTTTTTTTTTACGCGTAAAATAACGCGCGACTACGTATCATTTTATCTTCCGCAGTAGTCTTTATTTTGCAATCTAGTGGTCGTAAACCGTTGAGTCTTATTACTTAGTATATTAAGTTATATCTAATCTTTTAAGTCAAATCTCTGTTTCATGCTATTTTTATAGTAAGATACGATCTTTTCTGCATATTACACAAAAATATTTTGTGTAATAACACACACACGTACACACAAAATCTGTCATTTTTATTTTTTATCTATCAATTTCTATCATCCCTGTCCACTGTCGCTGCGACAGGGTGTTTTGCGAGCTAAAAATTTTTGCCTCACTCCATCGAGCGTAGCACTTTCTTTTCGTTGACGTAATTTTCGTGCAAAAAGAACTGGACTCTATCATACTGATTTATTCCTCTTCCAGCTGTAAACGTTTGTTCGTGTCACAGTCGAACAATTTTAATTATACTCCTCGATTACACAACGTATTTTGCATCATTTCGCATTAAGATTTCGCCTGCATAACAATTATCTTTCAGATTGCGGTATAACACTTTTAACTTCGTACTTATATAACGTCTCAGATATAATTTAACAAAAAACAAATTGTTTTCGATTTGTAAAATTTTTAAATAATTATTTGCCTGATATACGAACGCTTTTTCTTTTTATTGCACTTATTACTTACGAGAAGATGATACGTGTGTATCATCAAGAGGCACTCGAGACAAGGTATTCAAGACGCCGTAGCGGCGTCGTAATAACGCGTCAAGTCCGGAACGCACACACGCCGGTGTATATTGGTTGTGCAACGCGGAGACGCACTGGTGGAGTCACAAGGATGATGCATCCGCGGTGCATCTACCGTGACCCCGGGATGCGCCTGCACACACACACACACACACACACGGTCGGCTTAGTTACAAGATCGCGTGTGATAGCGTCTCGCGCGTACGCAACTATTTCTCCGCAATATCTATACGGCGTAATAAACAAACAAATATATGTGCGCGTATACGTGTGTTAGGTTAATTATGCAGAGTCGTTACAGAGTGTAGAAAGTCTGTAATCGGAGCGGAGTCGCGGATATCTGCAATTCTAATTATTTATAACCGTTGGCGGGTGAGTGCACAAAAAAGTTTAGACGAGATTGTGATTTTCGTGATAGAAAAATGGACCGGATAATTTTATTAAAACCGATTTTTGTTCATTTTATCAAACAATCGATGTTTTAATAAACTATTTACATATATCAAATATATTTTGATTGTTAAAAAAATTCAAATAGTGTTTTGGAACACACGATGTTTTGCTGTTTTATTTGATGCAATTTTGCTAAAAAAAATATGAAAACAAATGTTTAGAAATGTTTCCTCGTTGTTTAGAAAGGATTTCGTTTTCATTGACAGAGAAAGCATTGGATAATTTTATGAGAAACCTTGGATGTATTCTTCGTATTACCTGTGTATCGATACAAGAAAAGACCAGCCCAAGGAAATCAACGTAATTCTGACGATATTGTTAAAACTGTTTATTTGCGCATGCACGTAAAGATCATCTGATGCACAATAATATCTGATTGCGTAATATACCGCGACGCGTTCGATTTAAATAAGATATTCACAACCGTTTAATTATACTCGTGAGAGAGACGATGATTTCTATTTAATATCGTGCGATACGCAAAATGTGTTTTTCCTAAAAAAAAGCAAAAAAACGTACTAACAATGAGAGCGCGTGCAAGTGCACCACGGTCACGCGGTCCACTTACTTGTGACTTGTTTTTACTTGCCAGCCATCCTATAGTTTGCCCTGTAACACGTGAAAAACAACACTTGACAAACAAACACACACACACACACACATATACACGCTCGTGCTAATCGAACCTAACAGCGATTATTATTTCTCTCAGTTGTGGAAGTTTTAATTGTATATTTGAATGTTATCTTTTTGCACAATATCTCACCATTCAACAGAAAAGGGATTACACAATGCGCATTACCACACGAGATCAATGAAGGGGTAAGTCCGCGCGAAGCGGCCACAATGTTCCCGAGGCGGAACATCTGGCTAGCCGAGGACATAAAGCCCCCGGAGAGTCTCTCTCGCATCCATCTTTCTTTCTCCGCGCGGCGGCTTCTCCGGCAATTCCCGCGGTAACGGGCGGAATGAAAACTGTTACCGCAGTTATGACTGGTATTACGACTATTGCGTTTTGCACAATTGGTATTGTGGGACCGATGATATTAGAGGTAGAAGCATGGGCGTTTGGGAAAGACGGTGTCGTACGGAGAAGGCATAGATAATTTCTCAGACACTTCTCTCTCTCTCTCTCTCTCTCTCTCTCTCTCTTTCTCCTCGCGAGAGTCATTGACCTGCCTCGGCGTATCGATATTCGAGCCGGAAAGGTACGCTTACTTGAGCGTGACAGACGCGTTTTCATCCGGAAAGGTAATTGTCGACACCGAGCCGCCCAGGCCAGGCTTTTTTTCTTTAAAAAAAAAAAAAAAAAAAAAAAAAAAAACGACTGCTCGCAAACGCCGAAGACATGGTCCATTAATGCCATTCAATGTACAAAAGACATGTAATTTGAAGAAGGGGAAATCTATTTTTAGATAAAAAAAATGCTTTTGTGCACGCTCATTCTCACGAACTTCGTATGACGTGTGTATTATAGTTCTTCCGAAATGTTGTTTCGCAAACAAGTTACGGGAGAAGTGAGAAGAATCGATCGCGCGTGTGTGACCAGTAGTCGCTGTTATTGGTAGCGCTACAGCTTGTTAATTAGCGAAGAGGAGTTTACCTTCCTCCACCGTGACCACCGCGTGTATCGAGATGACCTCGAGAGATGAGCAACTAACTGAGCGCGCGAGTGCTCTTTCACCTGTCTCTTTCTCTTCGTCTTTTTTTCTCCCGCTATCTTCTCCACATCCTCTTCCTTCTCTTTTCGCAAGAGCCGTTTTTTTTTTTTTTTTTTTTTCCACCGCGATCATGCAACGCGTTTCTCATCCTTCTCTCAGGATCGCCTTCAAAACGCGCGTTTGCCTTATGAATTAGCGCGCGGCTTATCGAGAGCGAGATCTCGAAGTGTTCTCTTTCATAGGTATATAATATACGCGCTCGCGATGCCTATTTCATGGTTTTTTTTTTCTTCATTCAGTCAAGTCAAACGCGCCCGCGGCCACAATAAACCGGCAAACATCGCGAGTTAGTATGATCGACGAACAAATCGAGACGAGAGGAATCTCGGGTATCCGCGAACTTTTTTTGTTATAAAGTAAAAGAGATCTCGAATTGCTTTCCCAGGACTCTTTAACGCTCCGCGATCAATTAGATACGGAGTGTCAAGGTTGAGCAACGATTCGATCCGTTGCGATATCTCTGATTCGATTTGTTTCTGTCTTTTGCAAAGTATCGAACGATCGATTGCCGTAATATTTTCACTCGTAAATAAAACGAAAAACTGAAAAGACAGATGGCGGCGGCGGCGGCGGCGGCGACGGTTTTATCTCTTTCTTCAATGTAAAAATTCCGCTTCTTAAATTTCACGGGAAAGGCGAATTTCTCGTCGTAAAGACTGTCCGATCGGATCTAAGACCGACTTCGTAAGCCACGCCCGTTTTCGTGTTGCACCTGCGTGCGAATCGCATACAAGCGTGGTGACCGGCCGCGTACTATGTATGTTTGCCTGGATATGTACGCTAGTTTACTTTCTGTTTTTCGACCGGCCGATCGACAGGCGGCCAGCCAGGCTCTTACGTGAGCTTGTGGGACAGGATTTTTTACGAAAGTCCCCGCTCAAGACGAGAAAGTAAAGTGCACCTCGCTGTACGCCCTCGAGGCAGCCGGCTGCCCCATTTTCCGACCTTACGCGATTCGTGTATACGTTGCGCGTTTTCGCGGTGCTTCAATAACAACTAGAGCCGAAAAGCGCAGATATAATTTTTTACGAAGCTACACACGCGAATTCTCTGAAGATTGCTTTAAGATCATAAGAGAGAAATGTCTTGTAATTAGCGATATTTTACGATTACACTAACGTATTAATTAATTTGAGAAAATTTTTATATATAAAAAAAAAATACTTTCATATTTTTCTGCGATAAATACAAGTGCATGAGATTCCTCTCCAATCTGCGCTTTACGGCTACAATTTTGTTCGTTAATTACTTGCAATTTTACGCACTCTTGAGCATGGCAAATTGTGCTCGCGATGTTTTCTTTTAATTATTCGCGCTAAATTCTTTTTAATTATTTGTACGACTTGACTCGGTAGTCTACAGAAAATCTGTCGCCGTTATGCTAATGAAGCGATAAAACGTACTTCACTTTCACTTTTTCTGACTTTTATTTAACTTTCATACGTCATCTTTGATATTTCGATCAAAAAACCAAACTTTGAAAAACTTTCTTCCAAATAAAAGAAACTTTCTTGTATGTATCAGTAATCCGAATGTTGAGTACACTTCACAGACCCAGTAAAAACAGATTGTTAATGTCTGACGAGAGCATGTGCTTATAAAATAAATATTACTATTACATTCGAGTGTACAGTACTTTCCAGTAAAGATGTTATAGTTGCGGATAAGCCGTTATTTCAACAGGTGTGACTGCACACGGTAAATGCAAATTACGCCCAGATGAGGGATAGATAATGTGCCGCAACGTTCTTCGTGAGAAGTACCGACGCGCGCTTTTAACGTTGCTCTTATCTCCTCCCGAAAACATCACTTCAATAGATTTTCAAAAGAATTGTAAAATAAATGCACACGTGAAATCCTACTAGAAAAAGCATGTGTAAATAATCACAATCGATTCTCTTGATATCGATTGTTGCCACTTTTATCTCGACACTAATTGGACGTTTGTAGGATGTATTTCTAGATTCATGTCGTACATATCAAAATGCTGAGGTCACTGACCTCGGTCACATAACCGCCGCGGGGTTACTGACCTCCGTCACGTGACCGCGGCGGGGTTACTGACCTCCGTCACGTGACCGCGGCGGGGTCACTGACCTCGGCCGCGCGACCTTGGGGGGTCACTGACCTCGGTCGCGTGACCGCGGCGGGGTCACTGACCTCCGTCACGTGATTACGGTATATATATGTGTATATACATATATATATATATATATATAATATTCTCTTTTATACTCTTTTCTCTGTCACGTGACCTTATTTTAGTCACGGTTTTAAAGACACGTGACTAAAGTACAGTCACGTAACTTTAATCACGTTAGGTTATTTTTGACATCTCTCATATGTACATCATGTATATTATATGGTTTCTAAGACGTATATACTAGCTGTTATCGCGGTGACAAGTTGTGTGTATTGGCACAACACGTCAAAATAAAAACAATAAAAGCGTGCGCATAGCGCGCGTCTGTGTTGTGCTAGTAGTATAAAAAAAAAAGCAACGCGCGGATATGTTTCAACATGCAATAACTTCCTTTTTCTGCAGTCAGAATTGCGGGATAATGATCCGCTTGTTTTTCGCAATTGTATAGAAAACAAAAAAAAATGAGGTCGCGCGTATCATCTTCTCAACAGATCAGTATGATGGTAGATTCGAGCGCGCGCGTTGCGATCACAAATCGCGATCGCGTATCGCGATCTCTCCGCTAATATACTTTTAATATCGTGCGTATTACTTCATCAGCGAACTTTGCTGCGAAAACTACGTGCGCGCGTAGATCGGAGATAAGAACGTAATTACAAAGCGCGGATAAACCGAATAAATTACCAAAGCAACCGACAGCAACTCGTGGCCACGATTAGAGAAAATCTAACTCGCACGTATGGATGTGCAACATTCTCCGACGTTCCCCCGTTTTCGTGCCGCGCGCACCGAGAACCGTTTTTTCGATTTTAATCGTCACGACCGATCTTCGCTCCTTTGTTGGCGCGCACATAACCGCGCGCGGTGATCGCGATTTTTCGAGAGCGAGTGAATCGCACCGTACGCGGAATCTCATATCCCGAACAACACGTAACGGAACAACGCGCGCCGACGAAATTGCATCGCGCTTTTCTCCACGAGAGGCTGTTATCCCACGAAGCGTTATGGTATATATATATATATGTATCCTTTCCATTGCCGTGAGATGTGTTTCTTTGAAGATTTTTACACAATCCGAATAGCGCCGATTTGCCGGACGGACTCGTTATATCGCACCTGTGGTGTAGGTATTACGCGCGACGTGCGCCGCTACTTTTCCGCACGCAGGTTTCTCCGAAGAACCGTGTGTGTGTGTTTGGAAAAACACACGGTAATTCGCTATTACGACCGGACTAGTCGCGTCGTGTTCTCTGATCGTCTTATCCCGTTTAGCCCGCGATTCTGCGAGCCGATCTCTATCTTTCGCTGCGAACTTTTTTGTTCACGCTCAGATACAAACCGGACTTCTCTTACATATATATTTCCTCGACATTCGTTCCTCCCTTTATGAGATGGAACACTCGATGATTAGCATTTTAGAAGAGCTGTCAATTTTTCTCAAGAGTGTCACCTCCAAAATAATGTAAAAAAAAAAAAAAAAAAAAAAAACTAATCCTGTTATAACGTCGAGTAAAAGGTGAACCGTGAACAGAAATGTTAACTAGAAAAAATCGTTAAGCGCAATTATTAGTGCGGTACTAACTGTAGCTTCGGTTATTCTATTGTTTGCTCTCGGTAGATTTTTTGATAAACAGAAAGAGACACGCATATGCCTCGTATGATATTTAACAGTCACACAACGAACAAACTTTAAGTAAATTATCTCAGACAAAAATGTACGTTGATTGCAAACACTATGCGATATTTATAACGAAGAATTATATAAATGTCGTTTGTGATACGAACGCGTCGAAGACAAAGCAAAGATGATCTTCGAAAAGATATTTAATTCAATCGTAGTTCAATTTGCACGCGAATTGTAATCGATATCTTCTGACCGTTTCCGTTGTAAGGAATTTGAGCCGAGAAAATCTTCTCATCTCTTTGGAAACTCACGTCGATAAATCACGATGTTATTTGCGATAAGCGAGCAAACAGGCGAGGATCACACACACACACAAATATATGCATGTTCTCTCTTCTTCAGTCTCTTTACTCTCGCAACATCGTTTCTCTCACTCTTCTCGACTCTCTCACGATGTTCAACGTCAATGTGCGCAAGACGTGCGCGACGTTATCTCTCTCTCTCTCTCTCTCTCTCTCTCTCTCTCTCCGATTTCTCTAAGGGAGAGAAGCGAGAGAATTTAAATTACCGATCGTTCACTTTCCCTGAAACGCGCTTGATTTTCTCCGCGCGCTCGACTCTTCTTGCCGCTTCCTTCGTGTGTTCTTTTCTTCCTGCACGTCGTAGTTGCGTTTCTTCATACTTATTTACTCGCATCTCTCGTCGAAACGTCCCCCTCTCTGTGTTTCTTCCTTCTTCGGAGATCGTGACGCTGACGCTGACGAGCAACGATTTGCGGAAGGGACTCGCAAGTGTTCGAGGGATACGGGAGATGAGAAAAGACGCGGAAGAACGCGGGAAAGAGGGAAGAGAACGAGCGTATACGGTCCCGGTGCTGTACGATGCCGTTAAAGGGAAATCAAAACGACCGATCTGGTCGATTCATCGAACGCGAGGCGATGCGGATAAACTCGCGGACGAGAGTGACACGAAGAGGGTGAAAGGCAGTAGCGTAAGACTTTGCCGCATTTTGTTCTTATTGTAGTTTCGGCGATTTTTCGCGCGAGATTAATCCGCTACGCGAGAATTCGCTTTCTCGCTGTCGTGCGATAAGACGCGATAAGACGCGTCTCGTGTTGACTGGAAGCGGAATTGATCGAATGAAACATCGCGCATATGATCGAATATATCTTATCTCGTAATTAATGTTGATTATACATGTTTTTGTTACTTATAGTTTTCAAGAGAGATAAGAGGGGAACGAAATAAGTGAATAAACGTTTGCAAACATTTTCTAATCGTAGACATATAATTTGTTTTTCACCGACAGAGATCTAGATATAGCACAATGTGTCATTTGTCAGACATTGTAATTACATGGATAATGTTTTTTGTAAATAAACAGCGCACATAAGTCTTTCTTTGTGACAGATAATTCGTTTCGTGACGTAAGGATAATATATTTCTGGAGCTCGCCTTTTAAACGTGAGTGCGTTTTATTATCCCCAGTTTCCATTGATACGCATCGGAATTTCGTTTCTTCGGGCAACACAAATGTTGTTGTATGCATGCCGTGACTGCGGCATACCTTCGATAAACACCGAACGAAAGAAAGAATCGGACGGTCGAAAAGGACAAGACGGGGTCCGGACAATGACAGAAGCTAACAATGGGCTCGTCTGTCTTGTGGGTTTGAATATATAACTTTTATTCAGAATTTCTCGCGTGTCTTCCCGTCCCGTTCAGGAAGTCGTTACAGGTGCGCGATATCAACTGCTCTGAACAACGGTCGATTAACGGAACGATGCCTTCTGTAATTATCATATATGTATAATCAGATATGAAACTCGTTGTGTATCTTTACTTTTTTTTTTCTTTTTAAAGAAATATACTAATCCAATATTTAAAGAAGAGATACTAAATACTGCTCTCTCGCGCACAATAACAGATGATTGTACCGATGTAATTCTAGTAAACTCTTGATATTTTCTTAATGCATTTTTAATACGACAAATTCTCGCAAACATGTGATTGAGATTCCCTCGCGTCACTCGCCTCTTCATCTCTATCACGTTGCGCTTTACCCTGCTCAATTATCCATCCTCTCCCTGTGACAGAGCTACGACACCCTGAGCAAGAGCAAGAAGTCGTGGAGCGTGCGGCTGGGTTTGTCGCGGCAGCATCACAACTACGGGGATGACAAGGGCGGCTGGGGCACCATAAGCGGCGGCAGCGTGCTCTCCCGACAGATGATCTACAGCGGCGATCCGTGGCTGTACGGCACCGTGAGATCGGCGTCGCGAACCGCCGCCGGTCACGAGCCGCCGCGACCCTTTCTGACGCCGCCTCCGCTACCGGGCGCGACGCCGTTGCTCGTGATATGTTCCTGCCCGGAGTTTCTCACCGGCACCGTCAGGAAGCTGGGCAGCTGTCGCAAGTGCGGCGGCCACCGCGTCGCCGGACTGCCTCTCGGCGGTACCTGCCGGCTACCGCCGTCCTCCAAGTCCAGACCCAGCCTCGCCGGTAAGTGAATCACGTCTTTGTGCGCGTCTCGTTTCTGATTATTCGATGTCCTCGAATATTTCACGATTACTGTCTTTAGTGCGCTCTTTCCCCTCCCCCGTTCACGCTTGTGTGTTTCACGTTTGCTCATTAAAGTTGGTTGGTTATCCTCTCAAGAGGATTATTTTGAACATAAGTTTTACTTTATATCGGCAAGTAAAATATATATGTATAAAAATTCAAATAAAGTAAAAATACAATCACGTATATGTATATAAAATATTTTATAATAAAATATTTAATCGCGCGTATAATAAAATATTTTATCTATATATGTAAGCATATATATGTTTTGTGTTTTTTTATTATTTAGTTTAACATTTGGATAATTTTTTTTGTTTTTGTTTTTGTGAAGAAAAAACAATTGTCGTGAAATACGAGGGTACTCGCGATAAGCGAAGGCGGGATGAAAGAGCTCCTGCTGTCGATGATGTTCATGCTCTGATTGCACGCGTTTCGTATTAGAGATTTTCTCCTCGTTCGCGTTTGAGATAGCGTGCATGCGGCCAAGCGCGGAGAGTTCTCAGCCGCCGGCTAAACAGCTGAATTTAACTCGCGAGGATGTTCTCATACCTACTTTAGTTTGCATTTAAATCGCTCGAGACTCGGATTGTGGCTTCTTGTGCGTTCATGCAGCGCGAGCAGCGTGCCGCGAACGATTATGATTTTCGCGAGTCGTTAAAAATGTAGAGTAGCCACGTTCTGGTTAGACAATTGATACTTTACACTCGGTCGGTCTTCTGTGATGATAATTGGACCGTGCTCGAAAATATTCCCGTATCAAGTCGTTGGCTATACGAAACGCGAATATTAGATCTGTGTTATTCCTTGATTACTGACGTTATGCTCTTCATTATTGGTTAATGGAAAGCGCAAAAGAGATAGTCATTACTAAAGTGTGCACATCGTATCGAGCTTTACTTTAACATTTTTTTTATACACAAAATTATTTTCTAAATTTGTTAACAAAACCAAAATATATGTGTTTTGCTGTTTCTGTGTAGAAAAACATTAAAGCTAAAACTAAAACTGGTCTACAAAGACAAGATTCGATGAGAGAAAAAAATTTATTTGAAGATGTAGGTCGGTGTAAATGAAGTCGAGTCGAAAGAGAAGAGCGAAAACGATTTCCTCTCGTACGAGTAACGCGAGCGATTAAATTTCTTTGCTAGGCGTGCTGCGGGCCTCGATCGATGATCCGTACGACCAGATGCGACGGAACCGGCTGGTGGAGCCGAGATCGCGAGCGCGCAGCATCTCGCCGCATCGGCCGTCGTCGTTGCAGCGAGATTCCAGGAGTCAGAGCGTGATCGCGCGAAACGCCGCGAAAGAGCGGAAGGGCTCGATTGAGGGCACGCCATCGTCATCCTCGAGAACCGAGTGGTACGACAAGGAATCGGGCGCGGCCGCGAGCTACGACGATCGCAAATTGCGACCCGGTTTCGCCGGCAACGGCGCGTCCTCGAACGATTGGATGATAGACGAGGCCTCGAAGAGTCACTCGCGCAATCTGTCCGTCGCGACAACGTCATCCGCGAGGTTGACTCGCGTCCCAAAGAAGCCACCGAGAGAGCGGAGAACCAGTCAGGACGACTGGAATGACAGCACGACCACGCCGATCGCCGCGGACTCGCGAAGAAGCATTCTCGAGTGCGACGTGAATCCGTATCTGTTGTTGAAGAAACAAAAAGACGAGGACGATCTAAGCGACGATCTGTCGGACAACGCGCTGGAGCAGGACGATCACAGGACGACGCCGTCGTCCAGCCTGTTCGATCCTTCGAAAGTTAAGTCGATCGAGAGGATACCGAACAGAAGCGCCGTCGCGGCGATCGGTGGCCAGCGGATCAGAGTGTTCAACGAGAGACCCAGGGAGATCTCGGACGACGATGACGACGTCGTATCGCCGCCGGTCACCAGGATTCCGATCCCAAAAGTGTCGCCGAAAAGACCACCGAGGCGGCTGAAGGAGGCTCGTCAGACGCTGAAGAGCATTCTGAAGCGCGGCCGAGTGATCGAAAGTAAACGAAAGAACGTGCTGTTTAACGTCGACAACGTAATATTCGCTCCCGAGAAACCGTCCGAAGCGACGCGATTGTCGTGGAGCAGACTCGGCAGGATCGCCAATTGCGGCAAGGAGCAGCGAACCAACAGCCCCGAACCCGAAGAGGAAGAGGAGACGCCGATCGTGCCGCAGGAGCAGCACGAGAAACGTAACTTCATTACAATTCCGAACATCAAGGACCCGAAAGTTGACCGGGTCAGATTGAAGGAGCCGAAAATCGTGCCGGAAGTGAAGAAGACCGCGCCACCCGGTCCCGACAGAATCAAGATAGACAAGTTCGTTCCGTCCAAAAAGGATCGTCCCGTCACGAAGCAGAACGAGAGTGGCAGCGAAACGCGATCTTCGCTCAACAAGCTGCTGTCTTCTTCGAAGATCAATGTTTCTACAAACGAGACGAGGATATTACCGGAAGAGAGAAGATTGTCGGACGAGAGTAACGTCAGGCCTGAAGACGAGACCGAGCTGGAGATCGAGATTGAGGAGCTGAAGGATCGTCTGCCGTGCATCGCCGTGGACGAGAAGGATCTAATCTCGAAGTCCGAAGGTAAGCACGTTGCTTGTCAATAGTTTTACTATTTTTGTTTTGTTTTTTTTGTTTTTTTTTTCCGTTTTGGGGTGACATTCTCTGTGAACGTGAGTGGTTTTATTCTTGGTTAATATCGTCTGCGAACTATCGGACGTTCACGATGACGTTAACTCTATGTTATTTCGAATCGTATTAGCGGCTATTAATCTACGTGAAATCTAAATTAATGATCCGCGTTCGGTATCTACGGTATAATAACTATAACCGGTCCGCGCGTTCCGCTTGACGCTACGCTTCGGGGATGACGCGCTCGTATGATCATCTGAGGGTTCATCTCGCACGCGGAAATTGACGGTCTAAAAATACAGCGTAACCGTTTTCTCGTATCGCGGACAGAAATCTCTCCGTTCATCGCGAATCGATAATCTCGCGTCGGTTCATCGATTTAGCGCGCTTATCATCGTGTTATCATCGTTACCATACTTCTCTCGCGCGATCATTATGCTAATGCGCGTGATTAATGGGCCGTTGAAGTGGACGCGCGGCTCTTCTTGAAACTCTCTCGGGAAAAAAAATTATTATCGCGTTCGAGAATGACGACACGCGCACTCGCGCGCCTCCTCACGCAGTTTCTTTTCGAGGACTTTGAAGAAATCGAAAAGAGAAGATTTTTCTACATACATAGATATTTTTCTTGCTTTTCCGCAAGTTGTCGTTAATGTTTTTTTTTTTTTTTTTTTTACAAATTCTCAACAAGTTTTTAACAAACTTAACCTGCCGAGACTGCGTTGGTCGCGGCTTATAAAAAAATCTGCGGATAATAAACGTCCTTAAGACGACTTCGTCGATGACAAAAGGAGAAAGGTTAGCGGATCCTGGGCGACCCTGAGCCTTATCCTCGAGCTGTTTGACTCGCTTTTAAAAACAATCGCCCAACAGAGTCTTAACGTTGAGTTGCAACAGAGCGTTCGAAACCGTATATGAGGTCAAGGCCTGGCTGCGTGGCGTCAGGCTGACAAATTATTCCGGTTATCTTCCAAAGACACATTTGCCACGTGTGGTAGCAGTTGCAATACATGAGAAACACATCCTCTTCAGGTATACAGGATAAAGGATGTCTTCTTTGAAACGGTCGTTTGGAGGAAATTTATTATGTTAATTTATGTTTAGTCCTGTTTTGCAACAGCGGATTAAAACAGGAACTTTTTTTTACAAAGAGAGGACGACGATTCGTCATACGGGCGCATTTAGCGCTCAGAACAAAAGATACAAAGAGATCTGCTTCTTTCGTTTCTTCTGTATAAACAATTAATGTTTATAATTGCGAGCGCAAAGAAATATCTTCCCAAACTTTATTCTAACAAAAGTGCAAAGCGCGCGAATACTTTCCGACGGCATTATATACCGCGCGGGCTCGCATTTCCTGAGCACATTCACGCCGAAAGAGGGAGAGGCCGCGAAAGTGGACGCGTGGGAAAGGTACGAAACGATTGGGGACAATGCGAGCGCGCTGGTCGCGTCCGCCTTATACGGAACGAAGTGTATACATTTGTCGGTGGCGATCGGCATATCGGAAAAACCGCTTCGCGCGAGAGAGAATAAGAGGAAGAATAGTTACATGCTAATTTCACTGTGACTGAGGGGGAAGTCGATCTCATCGTTTATCTCTTTCTGAGGAAATGCGCATTATGTTCAGTTACACATACGAGCGGCGTGAAACCTACTTTATTCTCGCCGCGATCGGGTCGCAAGCTTACACGTATTGTACTTCCGATAATAAAACGTGTCACGCAGCACCGGGGTTTGCCAGGCGAACTGGCTCACATATAAGGTGTGATACAACGGAAGCCGATAATAATAGAAAACAGAAATTAGAAAAATTAAGAAAAATTAAAAACAAACACTTTGAAGGAAAATTTTCAAACAAACGAATAAACTTAAATATTTTTGATGTTTTTTATGTAAAAATTTTTATTTTTTACATTTTACTCACAAATAAAACTTTTTCATATCGTTTTCAATATATAATACATAAATTGTTAATCTTTAAGAGAGACAGAGAGAGTAAGTTTCTTTTTCCGCCGCACGAGCGGAGAGAAGCTTCTGAGATTTAACTTGCAGATTTTTTTTCATTTTCCACTATCTTCGTGGCGAGAAGCTACGGGGAGAAGCTGTATTCCCCTTTCTCTCTCAAAGAGAAGCGGCTCGGACACCAGGCTTGACGTTATGGCGTGACGAGCGTATTCGAGAACGCAGAGCTCACTCGGTGCAAATTGAGTCTGCACGCAGACACGAGATAAGACGTGACGGGAAAGTCGTGCGAATTAACTTAGATGATTGGCCGTAACAGCGCTGAAATGCGCCAGCCGATTTGTACGCGGCTCGTTTAAGTAGTACCCGACCTTGGTCGGAGAAAAATAAGAGAATTGCGCAAATCCTATCTCTATTAATAGAACGCGCGTTAACGACCGTAGCGCGTCTCTCTGCGTACGTCATATTAATTAGCGCTGCGATTAATTGACATTCCGCAGCGGAACTTTGTTCAGTCATCATCGGCCAAGTCGACTTTTGTTAATCCTTCAGCGCAACACATAAAAAATGACCTACGAGTTATCCAGACTGAGTCTCTGAGAGATCCGCGCGACTTTAAGTTTGAATATCTCCACAAAAAGCAATAGCACTGAAGGGGGTTTTAACAGTGGGTAATTATAATAATGACGTAACACACAACCGCGTGAAATGACGATTATGTAATATCGCAATGCCGAAGAACGTATCGTGTGCACTTTTCGAAGACCCGATATATTTGCTCGCGATACGTCAAGCGATACGTCGAGGCGAGTTAACATGTAGCTCAGCTGTTATGCTTCAATAATCGAGCACGGCCGTAAAGTTTTGCGCTGAGATAGTTGTCAGTTTCTCAGAGACGTTGAGATTTGTTCGCATATATTTTAAAACGAGAGAGACCAGAATTCCGTTTTTGTATCCGATTAACTGAAAATCAATCTTTTATTACAACACTGTCTCGTAAGTGACAAATTTATGTTTACAAAAAAACTTTTGACGCAATAAGTTTTTTACACAAACAAATTTTCATGGTTTGAATGAACACGTTTAGAAAACAAAACAATCTCGAGCATTATATTGCAAAAAAACAACGTTAAAGCTATTTACATAAAGTTTTGTCATAATGCTTTACGCAATCTCGACGATTGCTCGGAATACGTTTCTAAATCTTCACGCTCGAGGTATGTACGTGCGCGCACGGAAGAATAAAAGAACAACATTACCTACGATGACTTCCGGCAATTGAGTTTCCGGTGTAAATGCACGACGACGACGACGACGACGCCGGTGGTATTAGATAACCGCGACACGGCGAAACGCCCTCGTAGGCGACGCACTCTTTTCTGTCTACTTCGCACGCTTGTTGCATCCGCCTTCTTATTTATCACTCGCATACAAATGTGTGGCTCAATGATTATCAGTTTTAAGAAACATTTCGTTTGGCACGAAAATTTTTTTAAAAGAGGAATTGTTATATAATAATATTTTATACGTGTATGCTTGCGCGTTTATGCAAATGAATGCGGTTATATAAAGAAATTATTAAATAATAATAATATATTTTATGTGCGCATTTTGATATCGAATGTATCGCATCTATTGTTGCCTCTTTTCCGTATTGCCGATTGGTTGGTTGATCGAGTAGAGTCGAGTCGAATCGAATCGGTAAGATCGAGAGAGTAAATAATGACAGAAAGCGATTTCGAGACAGTTCGTCGTATACGTGGAGAAAATTAAAAACGTAACTAAAGTCATGTGACAGGAAAGAGTAGAAAAACAACACGTGAAAATAACGTGACTTTAATTTATATTATATATAACATTAAATAATACACATATTATACATATAATTTATTATATATTTATAATATTATACTTTATATTGTATTATATGTATTATATACATACTACAGTAATGTCACTGACATCCGCCGCGCGACTTTGGCAGGGTCACTGACCTCGGCCGCGCGGCCTTGG
>NW_018020800.1:180273-183653 GCF_002006095.1 Pseudomyrmex gracilis | reverse complement strand
TATATATATATATACATATATGCGTGTGTGTGTATTATATATAGATATAGAATATTACATATAATATATAATATTCTCTTTTTTACTCTTTTCCCTGTCACGTGTTGTTTTTCCACTTCTCTCTCTTACTATTTTTTGAATTTGATTTTCATGCGTTATTTCTGACATTTCTCATATGTGTATTATATGGTTTATAAGACGTATATACTATCTGTCATCGCGGTGACAGGTTGTGTTCACTGACAACACGTTAAATAAAAATAACAATAGCGTGCGCGTAGCGCGCGCCTGTCTTGTGCTAATAAAACAAAAAATTGATGTAAAGATTGTTAACTATTATTATTGTCGTTATAGAATTTGCATTTAATGCTGAGATTCGCGTAGTATTCTCAGTCAACTTCAAGGAATATCTCCATTCACGGCTCTGTATACCTATCTCAGTTATTCTTTCACGAAGTTTTTTATAATTAATTCTTCTCCCCTCTCCTTCTAACGATGCGTCTACTTTCTAAGCTCAGACACAAGCGAGCGCGACGCGTTTGAATTATAAAATCTAAACGCCGATTTCTTTTCCCAGACGCGAATCTTTTTACGCTCGTTTCTCCATTCTGCGCGAGCGATCTCTTTCATGCACGCACGTGATGCATATCGCGCGGTTATTTTCGTCAGTCTCGCGTTGTGTGTGTGTGTGTGTTCTGCGTACAATAATTCAGTTGTAGTGTAATATAAGTCGATATTAATGATGATTTGCAGGATTTGCTTTCGCTACTCTCTTTTAGCCATGAAAATCAACAACCCAGTCTTCTCGTAATTAAATTGCAAAATTATAATCTATTGCGTGATTCGCGGATCGCGTATTAAAATTATATATCATAGAAGTTAAAACCAACTATTTTATCGTTCTCCTTAATCAACTAAATTCTTATTAACAAATTCTTATTAGCTAAATGTAATAATTGGTATAATTTCTCCAATTCTCACTTAAACACGTGCTGAAACCTGTTGCACCAAATGTGATTACAGAAAATACTTTTGCACGTTTTGCACCTTTCTGTGTTAACTTACAACACATGTTACACTCCAATTTCCGTATAAAGTAATGCAAATGACACGAATAATCACAAAAAACAATTACAAAAAAAATGCGTAAACAATTCTCGGACAATTTAGACAATTTTCAAAGATACTTTTCAGGTAATTTTCAAAGAAAAAATTATTGCGACCTCGCGCCAGCCACGCGTCGCTTCTGGTAGATGCACCTGATCGAGCGTCTTGTCGGGAACCTTGACTTCTTCGGCGCCGTTGTTTACCTACGGGCCTCGTAAATCATCAGGCCGTTTTCTCGATCCGCGCGCATAGTTCAGAACCGTGTAATTACGTTTTTTAGAGATTTCTCTCTCTTTCTCTCTCTCTCTCTCTCTCTTACGTTTTCACTCTTTCGCGCCGACGACTACAAGACGGCGCGGCTCGCGATAACCCTTTTTCACACCGTGACGATTCACGGCCCGTGCATCAGCAACAGGTCTTCTTCGCGCGTTTTACACGCGCCGGCATAAATTCCCGCGTGAACGAGGAGAGCTTCTCGTCGTCGAAAGGCTCGTGCGTTTCTTCTTTTGACGAGGGCGGTATAGAAGAGCGACTCTCGTTGTCTAGGATCTTCAACACACACCGACGTTTTTTCAGACGTTCGTCGCACCTTTCTCCCGTTGTGTTGTGTTCGTCGCTTCTTTTGCCTCATTGTTTACATTTTCTATATGTAACGTACATGCGCGGAACATTCTTTTTGCGAGCGCCTTATTTGCCGGATAAAACGCTCGGCGAAAGATGCGTGCGAACATTACCATTCTTTTTTGAAGAACGCTTTGTAGCGTTGAATGCCGAGCGAATTTTGAATGTTCGCGCCGTATATATACGCGTCGAGGTGAAACTTTTATTCCTAGAAACCTAGTAGCCCTTCTTCACGCCACGATGATTTAATTCGCACTGACGTAAAACATTTTCAAACAGTATATTATAAAAAAAGAAAATTGACAAATCGTGTACAAAGTGATGTGATGTAAGTAAAAAGTTACAAACTATAAAAGAGGAAGAGATTTTTCTACTTGAGATAGTTTTATTGTGTGGCGTCACATTTAGCGTCACGGTGGATGATGATCAGCATAGTTAAGTCCGCACAAAAGAAAACTCATCTTCTCTTGATGAGAAGACTCATCTTCTCATCTTCGTGCGTGAGGCTGATCCAAGTCATAAAGTCATAAACGAGCCGGATCGGTGATTTGCGCAATCGCTTTTGCGGCCGGATAATCGCACGCGTCTCAGAAATTCCTGGCGGCCGCGTAAAGTGGAGCAGCCGTGGAAAAACCATCGATTTTCTCGCCGCGAGAAATTGTTCCGAGCTTGTTCACTCGCTCGCTCGTTCGCTCGCCGCCGCCAAAGATCTCTTGTGTACTTTCACCGATCGTTAGAGATCGCGTATCGAGGCGACCGAGGGAAGAGAAGCTCTCGATGTCGCTTTTTTCGAAATTTCGTATCAACTTTTTCTGCATTAACGCGCAGAAAGAAATCGACATTGAGATTTTACACGAAACTTCGTACATCTAAATACGCATCGAGACGCTGAAAACTACTTTTGCTTGCCGCATAACGCGGTATATTCGATCGAGTAAATCGATCTTTTTTAAAACCAGTTACATATCTTTAAACACATACTTTTTTTGGCAATGGGACATTACAAACAAGTTTTTGGTTTCAGAAATAAAGTGTCTCTAAAGAAAATAAACGAAAGAGAAAGTGAAACGTGTAAAAAGTATTTACAGGAAAAATAAATATTTATAATAAATATTTTCTGCAATTTCTAATTCTGGATCACAAATGATACAATAGATATTTAAAATAGACAATACGCCATTTAAAAATAATATAATACCTTTAATTAATTTTATTTAAATATCTCTCGGCGTGTGTAATACACGATTATATCTGTGGTTGAAAGGAAAAACGCCGCATGTCACATATTATTATTTTTGAGATATTGATGGTTACAGTTTTCAATACAAATTCTTTTATTTGACGAAGTCGGTTTGTTTTTGTTTTATGATATTTATGGAGACTACTTTTAATTCAACTAATATTGAATGTGTATATAGTTTGCTCTAACGATTATACTCGGACTGTAAGTATTTATAAACACTTCCGGGAAAACCCCACAAGTCCATTGGACATGAGTTGTTTTTCTTACCAGTATCAAATTTAAGTAGTTTTTCCAAAACAAGAGTTGCGCAATAACGCTAGACTGAATTTGAAATAACAACAATGTATCGCTAGTGGCGCGCGATAACGGCGCATAAACGAATTAAGCTTTATGTATATTATATAAACAA
>NW_018020800.1:131964-180098 GCF_002006095.1 Pseudomyrmex gracilis | reverse complement strand
AAAATGTATACAAAAAAATCATTGGTTTGTGCGAATTTTTCGGACTTACGTTGTTTTGCCTGATACATGTAAATCAAGTATTGGACTTAAGTTGTTTTGCATAATTTTTTTATCATTTAAAATGTGTTTCCGTGCATTTTTTCTTCATAAATATGTAAATCTTATATTTTGCAACTCAACTATCGCGAAAACTTGAATTTTTTGAAATTGTGACATGTGTCGTTTTTCCTTGCAACCACAGATATTATCACAATGAGATCAAGTTGAACGAACTCGTCGTGTGTGTGTGTGTGCGAATGCAATTTATATTATCTATTATGATGTACGCGCGATACCCGTCGTAAATTTGCCGGGAGAATCAACTTTCTCAAAGATACGTATCCGGTTAAATTTTGATATCGCTGAAATCGTACTTTTTCACGGGTATCCGATTCCAGCTTCATCATGCTTCACATCTGCGGTTTTCCTTCCGGGAATCTGAGCGTTGGCGGACGCTTCCAGACCCGGTAAAACGACCCGGAAATTCTTACATCGCAAAAAAGGAGAAATGCGAAAAACCGCGCGTCTGCTTGTTAACAGCACAAAGCGCGTAAAAAACTTGTCGAGCGTAAAATCAAATTATACGGCGTGTGTTTTTTTTTTCGCTGCGCGGCTCGAGGCAACTTTCCGCGGATTTGTTGTATTTTGTTTGTGTTATAAACTTTATAAATTAATACTAAAAACGATTCGCCACGACGAGGTTTATAGTAATCCGTTCCACCGCAAGTGTGCATAATATCGACAGATATTTTATAACCGAGTGATACGTACTCAATTCGAGTCTCACAACGCTCGCGTGATTATCGCATTGAAATATTGTACTTTCGACCTGTGACGGAAAACATAAATCGATATGTCTCTCGAATCGAGCGTTTGGGAATCAGAACGGAAATATATTCTGCTTTTATAATTTTCTAAGTTTCCTAGTTTTTTTTTTTAATATCAAAAGAAATACACATATTTATGCATTGAATCGTTAAAATTTTTATATTTAACAATGTTCAAACTTTTGTTTTATTATTGTTTTATTATCAATTGACTTACCTCGATCGCCAGTTGCAGAGAACTCGAGAAAATCCTTCTTGACGCGAAGTCAGAGCGATCGGTCGTTCAGCAGACCGGAAGTTTTGGCGGGCGACGTGCTGTTCTCGGACACGATGCGCATCAGCCTCGGCAAGAAGCTCAAAGAATCGTCGCCATCGTTGTCCGATACGTCCGCAGTTTCGCACGAGGAAGTAAAATCGCCAAAAAGAAAGGAAGATCTTCGCGAGACGGAGGAGATCGACGAAGAAGCGAGTGCCGCCGAGCTTAAGGATTCCAATCTCCGCGATGCAAACAGAAACGTTCGAGAAGACTCCGAGAAGAGCGGCGACAATGTCGAGAAAGAGGCCGAGCCGCCGCCAGACGCACGCAGCGACATTTCCGACCTGAGCAACAACGAGCATTTCCGCACGATGAGACCCACGAGCTGGTCGCCGCCGCCCGGCAGGCAGCGGCATTGCTTCAAGATCGGCGACTCCAACGCGGAGCTGGACGACAACTCGATCAGGGATCACCGCCGGACGATTTCCTCGACGTCGACCGCGTCCTGGAACTCGACGAGCTCGTACGGATCCTCGAAGATCGAAATCAACTCGCCCGAGAGTAACGTTTGCAAGATCACGGTGAGTCCGCGCTCGTCGCCGCTTGTACATCGGTTGCAGATCGGTCCGGATTCCGGGCCGAAGGGCGCGAGGAGAACGTCGATCTTGATCAACGGCGATCACAACGCCAACGCGGAACCGACACCGGGTAACAAAGTGACCATCAGCGTCGGCGGTGAGGACAGCGTGTGCAATCCGACGGTGATCTCCGTGAACTCGGACAATCCGCCGAAGATTCAGAGCTCCGCCGAGAATCGCACCCTGGTGATACTCGAGAATTACAAGTCGAATATCGTGGTCGAGTCCGCGAGCGACAATTCGCGGCATAAGATCAACAATCGTATCGAGAACGCGGAGACGAATTCGAAGACGAACGACGAGGGTGGACCGTCGTTGTCCAGCGAGGAAACCTCCTCGCCGAGTCAACAACCGGCGACGAATTTCGAGAAACAGAATAGATTGAGCGTTGAGATCAAATCCTCGAATTCCAATCAGTCCGCGAGATTTTACACATCTGATGAAAAAACGACGCGGCCGGAAATCAAAGCGCGACTCAAGGACGTTGAAGCCTCCTCTCCCAAATTATCCGGATTATCGAAGGAGGCTCTGATCTCGAAGCTGCTCGACGATTCCCTGCGAAAGGCGCGCGAAAACGGCGAGATTCTCGACGAGGACAGCGGCCAGGTTATCGTGAAGATTCTGAAGCAGAGCTTGTTGAAGAGCAAAGAGTACGAAAGCTCCGAGTCCACCCTCGAGGCGAACTATTCGCGATCGTCCAGTCTGAACTCGGACGGCGGCGACTTCATCTCGACGAATCTCTTCCTCGAGGAAAACCCCTACGAGGTGATCAAGGAACCGATTTACGAGGAGATACCCGACGAGCCGCCGCCGCTGCCTCTGAGTCCGCCACCCACGGAAGACTACATCAAGGACAGAATATATTTCGGCGACGTCGAGTATTACAAGAAAGTCACGCCGAATCAATTCCTCGGCTCTTATCTGTCCGAGGAAGTTTTCAAAAAGTCCAACTCGGCGGATCTGGCCGAGGCCTACTTGTCCAAAAGTCCCGAGGACTTCTTCAAGAAGATGTCGACGTCGCCCGAGGACGAGAACAACATCTCCACCAAGTTCGAGCTGTTGAACTTTCTGATGGACTCCAAGGATCGCGCGCGACCCGCGGAGGAAGACGAGGACGAGGATGAGGACGAAGAGGACGATGCCGAGGGTGATCTGGAAGCTCTGTACGAGCAGAAGGAAACCAGCCTGGGCGATCTAAGCTCCAAGAGCTCGCAGATCTCGAACGTGTCCGACAGCAGCGAGGAGTGCAACATCATTCTGACGAACTCGCCGGAGGCGTTAAAGGTGAGGGATCAGAAGAAAGCTATTTAATTATTTTTGTATTGGATAATGAGTCGACACGATTCTTCTCAGTATGTTAAAAGCTGATTAACACGTGCGAGATGATTATTAGTCAAAATTATATTTCTTGTTTCTTGTTCTCTCACAGTCGAGAACGGTCGACATAGAGAGAACCGACAGCGGAGTCGGGTCCGAGAGCAGCCAAGCCAGCAGCACACGTGGTGTTGCGAGACGCTGGAGGTCGGGTAACGTCTCCTCCGGTCCCGGAAGTCTCATAAATGGAATGCCGCAAGTAATTTCCGGTGCCACGAAGCTGTGCGAGGATTGCGAGCAACGACTTGATCCTTTGATAACGGACAGGTAAGTGGCAAATAAAATCGGAGAAACAGTTTGTGCTACAGATTTTATGTACAACAGTTTGAATATGTTCTATTTTACATACATTATACTTACGTGTACACACACACACACACACACACACATACGATAAGAGAAACCCATCTTAATGGCAGCAATAAATGTATCTCGACGGTGTCGCTCGAGATGAAATTACGACGATAATTGTGTAGTCGACCTAAAAGCTGTCTCGAAAGGACGTGCCGATCTTCTCTTAAGACGCGTAAAAACTTTTTGCATTGAAAATTTATTTACACGATCGTTCGGAGAAATGTAAGGAAACGGTTTGCGCGGTGATTAACGGTTCTCTCTCTCTCTCTCTCTCTCTCTCTCTCTCTCTCTTATTCGCTGCGTTTTCTTATTCTCTTAACGTGCGAGTGATACATTCATGAGCGATATCGCGACGGATACATCGCTCTCGCATTTCTAGCATCGCGTCCTTCGCACGTCCCGTTCGTGTCGCCAAGCGCGGAACTCGTTTTTCAAACGCGCGACGACGACGACATCCTAAATCGTGCGCTGTTATCATTCCTAGACGAGTTTGCGAATAGCGCTCGGTGATCCGGAGAGAGAGGATATAACGGTTCGGAGTTCTCCTCGCTAGAGCGTGTCTTTCATCGCGCCGCGGCCGAGTTTCGACCGTGAGAGATACGATTTGTTGCGAGTTCCGCGCGAGGAATCGTTCGATTTGTCTTCGAACGATCTTTCTGAATCCACGCGAAGAAAATACCGTTCTGCGTTACGGACTTCGGAGTAAATCCGCGGATCGGGGAACGAATGTCGTTTTTGTTACGGTCGCCGATTTTTAATAAGCAAAAGATCCACCCGCACGAGACGAGGTCCGTTCTCGATAATTCTCCCTCGTCGTGAGAAACTCTCATCGCGAGAAGAAAACTTCTCTTCCGAACGAACGGGTCTGTTTAAAATTTGTGATTTAGATTTCTTTTAAAAAAAAAACGCTTCTCCTTGATATCCTCGTCAACTGTTTTCGTTCGAATCAGTCGTCAGATTTTTCTGCGTGTCATTTTTGCGTTCCGTTCCCGAAGCGGAAGGAAATTTAACGCGGACGCGTTCAGAATTTGCACTTCAGAAAAATTCGCGCGACTAGATTACGCGATGACAAGTGTGCGGTGCGCGAGAGACGACGGGGCCACTTTCTCCCGCTATCGATTTTATTTGCCCGAGAGCGAAAGTGTCGTTATCGACAAACGCAGTTTGACGCTTGATGAATGAACAATGCATATGTCCTGGCGAAGTTGCGCGACAGTCACTTTCATTTTACGATCATAGATTATGTACGCGCAAATTTGTAATGTCGCGCGTGCCGGTAGCGATCGCCGTTTCGACGCTCGTTCAATTGCATCCGCTTTCATCGACGGACAATAACATTTTCTACAAACTAAACGCGCGGGACATCGTCGAGAGAATATCTTCGTACAAAATTGTGTTATTTGTCTTTCTTGTTTCTCTCGTAGCGGCGTGGTGTACGCGCCTTTCGTGTGCAGGAAGTGTTCGAAGAAGCGGGCGGAACGCAAAGAGATCATCACGGAAATCGTGGAAACCGAGCAGAAGTACGGCAGAGATCTGCAGATCATTCTCGAAGAGTTCCACCGACCGATGCTGAGAGCGGGGTTGCTCACGTCCGAGCAACTGTCGGCGATCTTCCTCAACGTCGAGGAGCTGCTCGAGCACAATCTTGTTTTGGCCGAGAAATTGAAGGATAGCGTCGAACTTGCTCAGGTAAGGAGGAGTCAATTCGAAAATTTGAAATTTTATTTTTCTATCTGATTATTTTGTGTATTTTCACAAAAAAAAAATTGAGAAAGAAATTTATCGCCGCGATTCGTTTCCGCGACATATTTCGCAGGCATCTGGAGACGAGGATCTTTTGACGGTGGACGTGGGAAAGATTTTCCTCGAGTCGGAAAGGATGCTCCACGCTTTCGAAAGCTACTGCACGCGCCAGGGCGGCGCCAGTTTGTTGTTGCAAAATCTGGAGAAGGAAAAGGAGCTTCTTCGCATCTTCCTCAGGGTCTCCCAAATGGAAAACACGGTTTTGCGAAGAATGAATCTCAACTCCTTTCTAATGGTAAACTCTGCCGAACTAATTAGCCGATTAGTCTCTTTCTTCTCTACTTCAACAAAAACAAAAGTAGAAAGTCGCTTATAAATTGTTTATTTTTGCGCAAATCTTGTTTGACTTTGTAGGTTCCTGTTCAAAGAGTTACGAAGTATCCCCTTCTGCTGGCACGTTTGCTCAAAGCGACACCTTCTGTTCGACCTGACATTCAGGAAGCGAAGAAGAGACTCAAACAAGCTCAAACGAATATAGAATTACATCTGGAACACATGAATGCTGTAAGTATACTACTGGCAAGGGGTGTAGTTATTTAAAATGCCAAAAGCGCATATTTCATGAAAATAAATTTATATCTGTGTGATAAATAAATGCATTCGATTATAACAGGAGGCAAAAGACGTCACGTCCACAAAATTGTGGAGAAGAATATCAATCATTCAGAACGGCAGGCGGTCTATCGGCGAGCAAGATATGGTGAATATCAAGCTGAGAAAGGTATGTTATGTTGACATAAAGGACATAAAAACAATCAGTAGAATTAAATTATTGTAATGTATAAAATATTTTATTTGTAAATTATTTATTGAAACATATAAAGTGTAAACGTAAAATTATTGACGAGTAGATGGCCGTCGAGATTTTGGAATGGGCACACGAGGAAGCCAGGTTCATTCTCGAAGGCCGTCTTCTGGTGGCGCAACCGACGGACAATAATTGGAGACGCGGTCGAACTGTCAAACTCGCGCCAGTCACCGCCATGCTTGTCACAAACGGCAAAGTGAGCATATTGCAAAGAGTTTTCTCGCGATTACTTACCTGAGCGTAAAAAAATTTTGTATTATACGACGAGCCAAACTTTCTATATTTTTTTTTAGCCGAACGTCGACTATCCCGAATTCAACGACTCGCTATTTCCGAAGCACATCGGCGTCAAGGAAGCTACTCTACTTTTGGTCAAGGAGAAACTCGGACGATATTCTTTGTTACGCGTGAGTCGTCGTGTCATCCTCTTGTTGATCGCCACCTTGTGATATCGACCAATGCGAATTGTTTTTTTTTTTTATCTTCAATCAATTGCTTATTATCCTCATTTTTCAGGAGCCGCTATATCTCGACAAGTGCATCGTGTGCTGTGAAACGGATCTCGAGGATTATTTCGAAATACAGGAATTGTCTTCCAAAGAGACGTTTATATTCAAAGTAAGATCCACGAGAATTAACTCTAATATAATTTCAATTACGTTGTAATGAGATAATAACAGATTCTAATTAGGAGGAAACGATATCGATATAACGAACGAATGAATCGATTGCAGGCGGAAGACGGTGCGAGGACGAAAAGGTGGTGCAGAACGTTACAGGCACACGCGCAGTCGCTTGGTGCTTGGCGTAAACGTCGAGGAGCTCTTCCTAACATCATGATCTGCGGAGTGGCGAGAAATTAACGAAAACTCTTAAATACTCTACTAAGCGCGCATGGAATATTAATTATATCTGTCGTATTTAACGCGCGCAGAGCGATATTTTTAAGAGAGAATATATTTCCATAAGCTATATATATATATATATAAGCGTGAAAAATCCTAATGAGCGATCACATAAATTCGTGTATATGATCTCCAAGTGAATTAGTAATGATTTATTGAGAGATAGAAAGAGAGAGAAGGAAAGAGAGATAAAGGAGAGAGAACGCTGGACCAAAGGATTTCCTCGGCTCGCCGACGCGCAACTACTGTCGGCGAGTAACACGAAAAAAATCTAGTTCTTACCGAATCCAAGGTATATAACGTAACTCTGTGTGTATGTGTGCGCATTCGGTCGTCACAGTACGTTGCAGAAACTTGAATTTCCTACGTCACTGTGATCAGACCCGTAACGTCAAATCGCGCAGAATTTTATTTCCTAATTATAATAACGTTATAAGTACGCATATACATATAATATAAAATGTACGTTTATGCAAACGCATAAGACTATTTAATAATCTATATATGAAAAAATCTTCAGAAAAAAAATGACGAGTAGCTGTGATATCGACCGGTGTATTGGGTATCGTTTTCTCTTATGAATTTAACATACGCAGATTATTCGACGAGTGTGTCAAGGCAATTTAAACTGTGTCTTGTTTACCATCCGCGATGTTTTTTTTTATCAGTATCGCGTATTACAAAAAAAAAGCCGACAATAATAGAATAGATATATTTTTTTTTTTTTAGAATTGAGGTAATAGGGACTATATAAAATAATATCGAAGAATATTCGCGCGAATTAGCAGCATCATCATCATCATTATCATCATCATCATCATCAAAGATACAGGGTGCCGTGTATACGTTTCGTACAATCGAGCGAGCATCGAGAACTAAATGTAAAACTAAGAAACGCGTACTTTTCTTCACTTTTCACAGTTATTTTTTATTTCAAGATAATTAACAGTATTTTTACTTAGAGAGATCTAACAACAAGCAAAATGTGCAAGTTGTCAATTGTACATTTTATAATTTTGTATTTAAGAACTAAGCCATATACATTTTATATGTATATAAATGTATATTTACAGTCGTCTCTTTTACACACAGTTCTAACTGAAATTCACTGTAACGAATTAATCTGCTGCAATTACAAACTTGCGATTCAATAAAAGCGAAACATAAGTGTATTTGTATTTTTTTTTTTTTTTGAAATTATAAATCATCCTTTTAGGTTAGATACTCGCTTCTTCCGTCTCCGCATAATCCTCCACCACGACATTTCGCGTGTTCGACGAGTGCAACACACGCCGAGATGCGCGATAATCGTACAACTCGAGCTCCGGATGTTTCTCCAGCAAATACTTGTAAGCACTCGCTAGCCTGTCTATCTCATCCACGGTGAGTTGAAACGGTCTAATGGTCGGCTCTAAGTGAGACAATTTGAACATCATCAGACTCAATTCCTCACGGCAATTCATTGGAAATAAAGTCCTGTGAAAAAAAATATACAAATATTGTGATTCGTGTATAAAATATACACTATTTAACATTGCAAACTGTCGGACAAGCCTCAAACTCACTCCGCGCATCGTACGCTGTACTTTTGTCTGAAACTGAACATGTGTCGCGTTACTTTCTCGAAAAATTTAAAATTGTGTTGCGTGTGTGGTTTAACCAACGGTGTGAGCGTAACCACTCCTACTTCGACATCCGGCATTGGAAGGAAAGCTTTGCCTGCAAGATTACGAATTGAGATATATAGATTCGTAGAGATTTAAAACATAAAAAATTAACATATAAAAAGTGTGTTCAATTACTAGGTATGATAAAACGAAGTTGTGGATACGTATAAGCTTGCGCCATTACAGACAGCCTGCATCGTTGATCTTCTCCTGGTTGAGCCACCAAACGTTCCGCCACCTCTTTTTGAAACGTCAATGTCATTTTCGTCCTGCCGAACGTCCAAGCTCCTTGACGTTCGGATATTGCGTGTAGCCACTTAATTATAAGGTGTGTCGATACACTAAACGGTAAATTGCCTATGATACATATGTCCGGAGGCTTGTCGTCCCAGCTTCTTTTTTCTTCCATTTGAAATAGACTTTCCATGTTTGTTGTCATAATGTCTTCGTACAGTATATCCATCTTTCCATTAACTTCTGCAAATGATTCCGCCAGCATATCTAAAGTCGGTTTAAATCTGCGATCTTTTTCCACAACTACCACCCGTTTTGGCATCTGTGTTAGAATAGGCCTGGTAAGCGCACCTGGACCAGGACCAACTTCTAGTACACTTTTCCCTTCGAGTTTCCCTGCTTTTGATACGAGTTTCTTCGAGACATTTTGATCCATCAAAAAATTTTGTGACAATCGTTTTATAGCATTCAAATGGTATATCTTCAGTATTTCTCGGATGGATGGAATCAGTGGCAACGGAATAGTCATGTTGAAGTGATTTGTTATTACAAACACACGTATGAATATGTATAAAATATACTACAGAATCTCTCTTGCCAGAAAAGAAAATATTATCGCATATAACTTTTCTAATAATTTGTCTATAAATATTTGTACATAAAACTTCTTAACACAATAAGCTACAAGCTGTTTATGTACACAAGTAAGATGCTTTATTCTTTCTTAACTTTCTCTGGGATTTCAAAATCATCTAAGAATTTTTCCTGCTTAACAGAATATATTGTATAGGAGTAAATCCCAATGACGGTAAGACCCAAGGTAATAGCAGTAATGTTATTAGCTCTGCGATATCTCAGTACTCTACTTGCTCTTTGTCTGTTTTGTTCCTCCAGACGTTTCATGTAAACTATATCTGTAGGCCTGAGTTTTTCTGTATCTTTTGTCACATCAACCTTTGGCATAGTTTCATTTTGTTGAAGTTGACTATCTGCGAATACGGATTTATTAAATTTTCTTTATTTCAAAATGTTATATGTAATGTTTACTTTTTATTATTTACCAGATGCCATTTCCACCTACAGATGATTGATTATAACAGATATTAGTCTCTCTTCTTGCTGTCGCCTTTTTTTTAGAAAGAATCTACCGACAATAATCTTTAGGTTAGGTTATATAGAAAAACTTCAAATGTACAAGAGACTACGTAAATGCAAGAGATAAGTTATAAATAAAACTTGTGAAACGATATTGACAACCAATGATTTATGATAAATAAATAATTTGCAAGACTTTTATTAAACAAACGTTTTATAGATTTTTTTAGGTTAAATTATCGGTACATTCTATTGACATATAGTTTACTTGTATGACGCAATATCATTTAATAACAACACTTATATAACATTGACGAATTTAATGATAAAATGTTAATATACGTATATAATTGCTGAAAACTTACAACTTTCGTTTTAAATCACTGTCATAACCACAAATTACTTATTTCTACTTATTCCTGTTTTGATAAAGCTAGAGGCTGTGAACTCGCGTGTCCGATCAGTGGGTGTGTTTAGCCGAAGTTAGCGCTACGTAGCGCTACGTAGCGGCTTCATGTAGCAGTTGCAAGTGCTGCGTTACTTCTATAGAACATGCTGCGCGTAGCAATACTGTCCAGCAGAAGTAACGCAGCAATTGCAACTGCTACATGAAGCCGCTACGTAGCGCTACGTAGCGCTAACTTCGGCTAAACACACCCAGTGTCTAGTGTGAGCTCGTTCATTTGCTGCGTTCACAACAAAACAAGCTGCTTTGTAGCAATCAAACGTGATTGGCTCTTACTTTTAGAATCAACTAATTGAAGAACAGCAAAACAATTGCTAAGTTGTCGTCTTGTCAAAACTCGATGTTGATTGATTGGTTCTAACAGTAAGAGCCAATCATGTTCGATTGCTACAAAGCAGCTTGTTCTAACTGAACGCGACAATTGTGAGAAAAAGTATCGGGATATTTGCAGTTTCCCTACTTCATAATTATTTAATCAAAGGTGTTTTCTCTCTCGTTCATGCGCAGAACGAGGTTACAAGAGAGAGAGAAAGAAAGAGAGCGCTATTTCGGAACCCCTTTTCTATGTGCACCGCATAAAAGGTGCCGCATATTTTTTGATACGTACGATGGCGTACGCTCATTTGTACTATCAATTTTATTTTTTTTTTTAGATGCTGTTACTCTAAACGCTGTAAATTATTCAAGTTATTACTTTTTTAAAACACGGAATTTATAAAATGTAAGTAAAATTGCAAATATAGTTTTTTTTTCCTCTCTCTTTTTCTCTTTCTCTCTCGCGCGATACGAATATATCTGTTAAATCTTCATTATATTTGTATATATACGGGTATCTATTAAATCTTCATTTTATTTATCCTGTGTTTGCATATTTAGTCTATTTAAAAATAATGTTTAATAGATTTTACACATACATATAAACATTTACTTTAGATTGTACATTTTAGACACGTCTCTAAAATTCTGGCAGCATAAAAGCTTTGTGTTGTTTTATTATAAAATCGCACATTTCAATATTCTGCAAAAACGTACAATTTTATATATAAAGAGAACGGTAAAACGCGAATATAACTAAAATAAATGTTATAAGTGAAACTGAATAAAATTGAGTTTTTTTTCTCAAAAACTTTGATATATAAATGATAATTCTAACATCTCACAAAAGAGCTACGTCATACATATTACTTACATATTTAATTTAATGTATACCAATCGCTAAATATATAAATCAACAGAGCAATGGCACACAAAAGTTCACGAAATCAGTACGAATCAAAAACAAGCGCGCGTAAAAAATAATCTGCAGAATATTTATATAATTAAATAAATTATGAAGAGAGAGATGCAGTTAGAGATGTAATTAAAATAGAAAGCGTATCGATTTCCACACATAGACCTCATATGGGGTGTAATGTTCATGAAGAATCAATTTCCTGTTGGTATAATAGGACATTGTAGAAAATAGTCCATTCACTGTCAGTAGCTATTCTGTGATGCTCGTCCTAGTCGCCGATCGATCGGCTGCTCCTTTTCGAGGAGTCTGACAGCCGGTGCGCGGTGGGTGTTGTGCTCTCTCACGTACTCACACGGTACGTTAATAACGACGTGCACGCATGGAATTCGATAGATTGCGAGCGATCCGCCACTGAAATTCGACGTACAATCGGTAGTCGGGTTTCGCGAGTGGATTAGGCGGTCCGGATAAATTTTCAATTGGATCGCTAAGCTCTCTCTCTCTCTCTCTCTCCCTCTCTCTCTCTCTCTCTCTCTCTCGTCAGCGACTGACGATGCAATTACTTGTGCTGCCAATATATTTCAAAATAAGCAGACATATTTCACAGATATTTATATTTTGAAAGTATTTGCGTCGAGAAATCAATTTGCGTTTATTGGAAAATAATACATCATGAAATTACGCGATTTGTGAAAACTGCAACGAGATATCAAAATCAGAGAACAATACTTTGCACACGAGTAAAACGTTAAAAGTAACTAATTTTACAAAAAGTTTTATGAAAATTCGAAATATTTACGCGTTCAGCGACGGTGCTTCACCTTTGTTGGCCGAATTCATTTTGGCCAAAGTTACGGCTCGCCTTTGTTACTCGTTAGCCGAAAATCAATGCCTGGATGCACGGCAAAGCCGTCGTGATCCGCGCGTCCGATATTCCAAACGTTGAATGCACCTACTCTCCGGTTCGAAAACAGCACGAGTTCTCCATTTTGCTAGATTTACGAGCGAGCTCGCTTTAGTTTATACCCGTGTGTCCCGCTTGCTACTGACTGATTTGTGATCGTGGCGAGAAGAATTACATCCACGTTAGTGATATCCCGCGACCTATGTTGAAACGCGCACACACGTCTCTTCCGTGGTGTCGCGTCCGTCTCAACATATTTCTCACGCGCACGTCTTTAATTTTATCAAGCACTCTTTCAGATTTTGTTTTGTCGCTAAAAAAAAAAAAAAAAACACCGTCGAGAGAAATAGCGTGTGTTGTTGACACATTATACGCATGTTCCGATATTTCGCGCATCGTGATTTTCCAATAACACGTATTTTTGCGACACGTTGTTATTTATCGAGAGCCTCAGACAAATTGATATGCAAAAAAAATGTGATTAAATTTTGACAAAAAAAAGAATTACGCACGTGTGTGTTCGCGCATCGTGTATTTCCACAGTTGGCGCGAATAAATAAACATAATCATTTGATATATATAGCCGATATAGTGTATAACCGATTTACGATATTAATAATTATCGCCACAGACCGCGAGGCGACGCACGCCGCGAGATACTATAGTTGCGAATTTTATCTCGTTCGCACATAATGCGATGTCGCGATTCTACAATAATAATAACGCATTTATGCGGATTTGCAGTAAAAGCATGGGAGCGCGTCTATTAACATTTTCAGAATGTTCAACGTTTCGAGACACTGCGCCGATTATAAGAGTCCGATTTATACCAGAGTATATATCGGATTCCTATTATTGCTCATTGTTGGCGAATCTATCATTAACATCCGGATTATCCGAACGTAATTTTCATGTTACAATGCGCAATGTATTCGAAATGATGTTACACGTCGCGTATGACGTTCACAGCTCGCAACCAATTCGCTTAGAACAATACAACTAATCTCGCGTGTAAACATATATGTGTGTGTGTGTGTGTGTGTTGCGCTATTTTACGCAATTTTTTTCAACGTCGAATTTTCATCTTGTCAGTGAAAACTTGTGTACTATTTTAGAGAAAACTGCTTGCCGATGTGTCCGTTTTGCTTTTTTATTCGATCCTTGACAAGCGCGCGGATCAATTGAGAATAAAGATTAAATCTTCGAAATTAGAATGCCAACTGGCGATCGCGAACCGTCAGTAACGCGAATATAACACAATCGTGCGCTCCCGATGTGTCACCTTACGTATCTCGATCTCTTTTCCGTTTAAATAAACAAAAACTATATTTACAATAAGAGACAATTTGTTTCTTCGCTGATATTGCTTCTTCTTATCTTGCGTGACCCGCACAGTGAGAAATTGCAAACTCGTGCACGGAGTGCAATATTTGCGTATGCATGAGAGGATTTTTGAGTCCGTATTAATAATTCAACGGGAGTATTTCTCTTGTACCGAGTAACCTATTATCGATTTCCCCGGTAACGAAGTTCACCGCTGAAAATTAAGTTTCGGCTTTCGGAAAGAAAAATCCTCCTTTCGTTTTGGCCGTATAAAATAACTTAAAAAAAAGAAAAACAAAAAAAAAGAGAGAAACATTAGAGCGATTCTCGCGCGGTGTATTAATAATTCATGCGGCGTTCCTCCATTTCCATTGCGAGGGGAATTAAACCACTCGTTAAATAAATTCACTTAAAATTGAATTTCCCAAGAACGGGACAGAATATTTTTCGTCGTTTATTTCAGATAATATTATTTGGTAGGTTAATATTGTGCAGACGCGCCCGCGCGCGCGTATTATATGATAAAAGCTCCCCTCGCAAACAAATTTTTGTTCTTCTAAAATTCCATTATTGATCACGACGATATTACACCGTTATATCGATCATTAAAATTTATATTTATACCGCGACCTTGTGTGTACTTGTTTTATGTGACAAATTGCGGCTCAATTATATAAAGACGCTATTAATCCGAAACGCGATTGTTGTGACACATAATTTGCGTGATACGGGAAGCGGCGCGGCGCAGTTTCTTCGACAGACGAGATAGAGCACGTCATTAACTAAAGAAGTAATTGATTAATAACGCGCATAATTAACTTAAATGACGAAATGGATAATTAATTGTGTAGCAATTATACATAATGGCCTTCGCGCATATGTATAAATCGATATGGTAAAAATTGCCAATTACGCGCACACGTAACGCGCACTTATTATATTATACCGCAGTGAGAATAACACGAAGCCCCGTAATATACCAGATATGCTGCCGACGGTATATACCGGATCATTGTTGAATGTGGTGCAACGGGTTTTCATTACTCGCGAGTAATATACCCACGCAAAGACCGAAATGATTCGCGATGAAGCTCGGTATCGCGCGCGCGAAATCGAATAGCGAAAAGTTCAGTCGGAATTGACGAACGCTTCGAACATCGATATTTGCGAAAAGTAGAGAAAAAAGAGAGAGAGAGAGAAGTTAAAAAAATTTTTATATAAAGTTTTCCGTTCTCTCTGTTGACTATTATCTGTCCGGAACTTGTGCGCGCGGATGTGTGCGTTTTTTCGTACAACATTCGAAAAAAATTTTTTCCCTCTCCCGAAAAGTTTTTAACGGAATTACTTCTAGCAATTGGAAAGACGTTTCGTTTACGATAGTGGCGACCTTAAACTACGATTTCGCGAAGGTTGATTCTGGAAATACCCACAAGAAAATCGAAAGAGGGTCGTTGTGCGCGATGTGCTGGAAAATGATTAATTCTATGGATTTTCAATATCGAGGTCGTAACCGAAAGGGAGATTCATTTTAATGGCGATGTGCACGTCGTCGTACGACGCATCGATACACGCGAAGAACCTGATAACATCGTAATGGAGATGCGGAATCGATCTGTGTTCATTTCTATTGAACGTTTTGCATTTTACATGTACTTCTCTGTAGAAAAAAAAAAAAGAAAAAAAAACATTTATACGCAAGAAATTCTCGTGTTTGTTTTTAATTCTGCAACTCGCGACCTCGAAAAATTTCATTATTTTATACAGCGAAAGAATTCGGATATACTGTCTGTCTATTTCATTCCACGCACATATCTATTTCGCGCAAATACGAAATAAAGTAAGCTGCACGGAAGAAGAGACTTTGGTTGGAAGAAACGATTTAGTTGCAGCCCGAACGAAACGTATGGAGAACGTATCGTCGTAAGTGGCACTACGGGGCGTATCGGAACGTAAAATAGATCGGTGTATTTCGAAAGAACGGGGAAGAATGAGAAACGAGGCCTCACTTCCCCCTGACGCGACGTAGAGATGGCTCGGGCGTGGATGATACTCCCGCCGGGAAACGTGTAGCCGTACCGTCGGATTTCACGTCACGAAACGATATTTTTTATTTATGAGAGCCGTTAACGCGGGGAGGAAAACCGAAGCTAAAGCCCTCGGCCAATATCTATGATAATGCGCGATATCGTGTGACACGGGTTTTCGATGACGACGAAACGCGCCTGTGTCACGGAATCACACGTGCGCACTGAGCGCGAACGGGAGAAGGGAGCTATATAAATTTCGATTATGGCGCGATGGCCGTACACAGACACACACATATGTGTGGAATTAGTGTTCAACAATAATTGCTCAAAGTTTAAATTAAAACGGAAGTTATTTTAATACACATGTTCGATGTAATTGTTAAAACAATATTGTTTCGCTGAATCGTTTGTTAATTATATGCCGGAAATATGCTAATAGCACGAGATAAGCCGGGATTATTGCCGAACAATATGGGTCTCATCCTCAACATAAAATCTAAGTGAGAAACCCTTGAGGCGTGTGCACGTCAGCTGCCACGCCGGAGCTTATCGTCGGTAACTATCGAATTCTAATCTTGGTCCTGACGATATGATATCGTGCTGAACACCATCAGATATCGAACGTGTCTATCCATTAGAGGGCCAACGACCGTAAATAATAGGAAGGTCAGTTGAGTTTTTTCAAGCGACCGTTGTGACTAAAAACAGCAACAGAATGTTGTTGAAAAACCGAGACGATGTAACAAAAATAAAAAGGTTAATCCCGTTAGAATTTAAGCGAGATCTCTCTTCGTTTTCGTTCATTCGCAGTCCTGAAAAGCTTAACACCTCGTGAAACTTAATTGTCAATTTTAATCTAAATATTAATGAGTCTCGATTTTTTACGTGCTGAAGAAAACTCGGAAGTTATTTTTCGACGTCTATTAATTAAAAAAATCTTTGTCACTGTATTTTTTTTTTTAATTATTAACGTTTCAACTTTTATCTGTCTTTGTAAAAAAAATACGATACGTCTACCGCTATTGGTAGAATCGATTTCCACGAGCCAGGCAGTACTTTATCCTGATACAAGAAGTAGGATTCAAGGATCAAGCGGGCGAACTGCTAAGCGTATTTCTCCACGAGGAGCTCTCTCTCTCTCTCTCTCTCTTCCTGATACTCTTGGTTATTAATGGCGAAAAGTTATTCTTAACTCGTCGTCGTCGGAAATCGAGACCGTTGTCTTTGAGAAGTTTTTCACGCCGGCTCAATCGCGGCATTGGAACTTAAACGGCACGTGTTGACGAGACACAAAATTATCCTTCGGCTTTTCCGGTTTCTTGCGACTTTTCCTTGCAAAGTTCGATAGCAAATAACACGCATCAATAAACTTTCCTCGACGTGAGCAAACAGATCCTTGAGAAACTCGAAGTATTTTCTTAAATAAACTCGATTATAAGACGATGATATGTGTGTTTTTGTCACAATATAAAAAACGCTGCAAGAAACCAATATTGCGATAAAAATGACAAAAAAAAAACAAAAACAAAAAAAAAAACGTCGAAATATTCAACGAGAGAACTTCGATATACGTTTAATTCAAGAGTATTTAAGCACTGATACCGTAATTATATATTGAACTCACAGTTGCTAGAAGTTAGTTACTGAAAATTTGTGTATCGGAATACTGTACGTTCCAATCCCACGTTTTCCAATTTTTTATAGCACAATTTATGGAAGAGTTACGGGAAATTTTTCGGAGATAATTGTGACTTAATCAGTTTTAGCTGTGATATAATAACGTGGTTGCTTCCACACCGGCCAGGAAAATTACGTAGGCGTACAGAAGCTTATAATATATAGGACGTCGTTATTTGCAGCTTAAAGCTACAATCCCTCTCTTTCTCTCTATAAACATAATCTATAAATGTCGATGAAAGATTCATTAACATTTTATTTTAGAATTGGAACAACAGATTAAACATACGCGGAATTTATAATAAACAAATATATTGATCGCCCCAAACAGTAAATGAATCGTATAATAATTTCTAGCGATATGTTGTGTCACTGTATAAAATTATATAAAATATTGTACAGGCACGGAGAGTTATAAAAATAACAAAAAAAAAAAATAAAAAAACAAAAATAAAAAGAGAGAAAGAGAGAAAAGAGAGGTATGAGTTCGCGCGAAACTTCGTCAAGGTGAATGCAGAACGGTCAAGGTGATCGGCGGGAAGGTGTTGTTTGCAATGTAAACTAGTGCACGCCAATCGAACCGGCTGACGGATGCGTCAGCGGTATATTGTATAAATAATCTTTTTCGATGTTACACACGTCACGTGTATCGCCGCGAGCTTAACTTCGAAATTGCTCTCTCTCTCCTTTGCAATTTGCAACTGCTTGCGTTGCAATTTTTATCGATTGTCTCATGAAAATTCAAACGTAGTTTTTACGCACGTAAGTGGTTTTAGTTTTTACATATGGGATTCTTGTATCAAAAAAGTCGCATATATGTCATAAAAAATTTATTGAAAAAATTTCAAATTTATTGAAAATATCTCGATTTATTGAAAATGCTTCACGGTTTTGTAATAAAAATGCAATTCGGAAAATGTATGTTATTTCAGATTTTTCAAAAACACACGAGCTAACTTCGATTTTTGATGAAAGAAACGCATATGGGTCAATGATTATAGTTCGAAGTATTCGCTCGAACTAATGGCTGCAGTAATGACCGCTATTTTGTCGATTAATTAGATATTTCTCAAATTCATGAAATTAACGAACTCGTACGTTTTCGACCGATTTGAATCCTATTACTCGCTAGCGAAGCATCGTGACAGCGCGATGCGTGATAATTCAATGATACTCTGAACGCCAAGTGCGGTAGAGACGATGCTGTTCGTCGAGGGTAGGAAGATTTCTTCATCACTCTGGCTCGCGCGCTCTACCTTTCTCCACCCTCTTAATTTCTCATCTCCCGAGCGGGAAATGCGAAACGTGCCAGAGGGGCAAAAACGACGACGTGGCGTTTTCTCTCGCGAAGGAAGTCGCTCGAGATGCGACGCGAACGTTTAGCGTGCGACGCTATTAGCATCAGATTGAATAAGAAAGACAGAGAAAAATCAGATGCTTGCTGTCCCGTTTCCGCGTGTAATCACATAGTTATCAAGAGGCACGGCAGTTCGAGCGCGACTTCGTTGCGCGTGCCTCTTATACGCGAAATTTATGCGATTGAGAAGAGTGAAGAAATTTTTATGGGGGCAATATTTCAAGAACGACTGATCCGATCAATTTTGTTTGTTAGTCTCAATCGTTTCAAAACAAAACAAAATAAAAAAAAATTATTCTTGCATTTTTTTTGTTTGTGCTTCTGATTTGAAGGTAGGCGACGATAAAGTTTCGAAATTCACACGTTTTCAGAAACATTATTGTTATCGTCGTCGTGCGACCAAAATGTGTGCGTGTTCATATGCACATACATATGCCATCAGATGGCATACGTGTACGAGCGAGTTGAAAGAAGAAAAAAGAAAGAAAGACGATAAGTGTGAGTTAGAGAGGGAAAGAGAGAATCACATCAAGAGACACGATAGACGGCAATGCTTCGCGAGATGGTTTCGCGCCGGCAACATCTCCGACAGTACTGATATAACTTTTTTTAAAGTGTCTTTACAAACGTGTGACTAAAGTAAAGTCACGTGATTTTAGACACGCGTTATTTTTTTACTCTTCCCTGTCACGCGACCTTACTCTAGTCACGTTTTTAAAGACACGTGACTAAAAGAAAGTCACGTGTTGTTTTTCCACTCCTCCTTCTTTCTATATTTGTGACATCTCTCATATGTGTATTGTATGGTTTGTAAGACGGTCGTGCTCTGTTCCGCGTTTCTCCGTGTGTTGGCGAGTACTGCGACATTTTTTCAATTTCCGCGATAATAATCCGAGGCTGGATTATCGCGTAAAAGACACGGGAAGCTCCCGCGAGAAGTCAAAATAACAACAGACGGCTATTCTCCCTCTTCGATATTGTGTTCTTTTTTCCTCTGGCGACGCTTTCACAGACACCGTCTATGGGAAAATTGAATCACTTTGGGCGCGTTGTTGTGTGTAAGAGAGTACACACGCGCGTGTCTCCAATATCTCCGCGATTATTATTTGTCGCGCCGTCGAAATTGCCTGATTACCAACGGGCGCGAAGCTAACGGCTCTTTGATGCACGCGCTTTGTTTATTTTATACAAACGCATCTCTCCCTTCCCTTTTCATCGTCGAGTATCTTCTTTTGTAATGTCATTGCACGTGGAAAAAAATGTCGCGACTGCGCGATGCTTGTCCAAGGTAACGAATTTGGCGCAGAGAGTTGTTTGTATAGAAAGAAAAAAAAAAAATTCGCAAATGAAACGTCAATCGCGACGTGTGAAGCGCGTACAGAAGCGTACGTTTGCACGTGTGCGAAATTTTTTTATTCCGAAATCAGAAGCTATTGGACGAGAAATAAACTTGACTGCCGCGTTTCATGGTTGAATTTTGCATAGCGCGCGACGCCGGATGACGTTATGAGATAACGTTCGCAAACTGATGTAATTATTGCGTGCGCAATGGAAGTAAAATTAGTATTGCGTGCGCACGGAAACGGTTGGAATAATATTTGACTATTACAAAATTCTCTCTTGTCGCTATTTGAATATATTGCGAGTTAAACAAAATAACGTTCACGCTCTCAACTTAAAATCGACCAGCGAGTAAACTTCAACGTGGTGTAATAAAGTGCAATAATTATGTCTCCCCCGAGTGTTTTCGCGAGGCGCGCCATTTATTTCTGAAAATTTATTTGCGCCGTATATATTATATAATATATATATGTATACATATATATACCGTGTGTATATATATATATATATATATGCACACACACGAAAATTACGTGCAAGTTTCATGCCCGGCTGGTTAAGAATTAAAGGAATACAAGGAAACCGAATTTCCGATTAAATTTTCGAAAGCCGCCTACGCACACATTTTCGTGCATAATCTCGGTTTTCGCGCGGATTATCGTCGGCTGCATTGAGATTACAACGTGCTGCGTTGAATGACGAAGGGAAGTATATTTTATTGCCGATATCTTTACGGGAGGATACGCAGCTTGTGTGTTTAATCCTTCCGTGATCAGAGAAAGCGTTTTTCACCGATTTTGGTTGATTATCGTCGAGCGCTTTGCCGATTCTTTCGGCGTCGTCGAAAAATTTCATATCTCGCTGTTGAGACGTCAATTATACAAATCTATAGTATGGAAGCAAAAAATTTCGAAGAATTTCATTTGACTCGCGGCGATAATATACGACCTTGAAAGTTTGATTATTGAGACTCCTATTAAACCGACCAATGAAACCGTGCTTGTGCTCTTGACCGATGAAGCTGTGCGCCCATCGGATTAATGGAAAAAGTTTGGCGCGCGGGGAAATTGTTTCTGCCATAAGAGTCGACGACGACGAGAAGAAATAAAAACGGGAACTCTTCCCTAAATCGAACTTTTCTCCAATTAACCAGACGACGTGTGAATGAATCGCGAATCGATACGATGGCGTTAATGGCTTATGTACGTCGTCGTCGCGTCGATCGCTCCCGTTACAATTACGTCGCATCGAAGCGGAGCATCAACGCTTTTCGTTTCGTTGCAAATGTCATTAATTGTGTTCCGCGTCTTGTGTACGTGTGTGTGTGTGTGTTAAAGCGTATAGGTCGGAAACGTCTCTCTGTGACACAATCGTAAAATCCGCTGCGTCGAGCGTGGTTCCGACATCGGCGCGAGCTCACAAAGCATTACGCGCTCAAATACGAAACTGCCCTTCTGTGTTATTCCGCCTAAGTCCCGCGCACAAGAGATTAATTCGCGACCGCTGTTTGAAAGAGCCCATTGTAATTCCCGGCGCTAGAAAGTACAATACATTATACCAGCACAGGGTGTTGTACCGAGAACAATGATCAATAGCTTTCTGTTAATCGTGCGCGGCTTCTGCGCGCGAAGAAGCCGCACGAGGAGAATGAGAGAATGTAAATAAATTATTTAATGCTCACAAAGAGTCCGTGTTTCACGAAAAGAGATTTTTTTTTGTTATCTCTCGTAATATGTACAGTAAGTAACTTTTTAATATTCGGACACCATACGAGCTTTACTTTGTGCATGTAATTTTGTCTAGGATAAAAGAAAGATTATTTGTGTTACGTGTTTTATACACATCGTAGAATATAACATAATAAACGGACAAAATTCTATCAATGTTTATTTATGTAAAAAAACCAAATTTTCCAGACGATTTCCTTACTGATTGTGAGTTTTTCCTTACTGAGGGATTAACGAAACGCACGTAACCGGAAAAAAATACGTTCCGCAAAACTAGTGTACATATTTGCATTCTCTCGCTTTATAAAATGCTCCGGTGGGATTTTCGCGGCTTGAATAATATCCGCGCGCATTTCATCGCGCTTCAAAGACATTCTTTTTATTGTGAGAATTTAACGACGGTGCCAGAATCCAAGGAACAATCAAGAATCCGGGAACTCGACGGATTCTTTTCAACGAATTGTGCACAATTGAGAGATGAAAGAGGATTCCCGACTACGCTAGCCCGGTATTTTTCCATTGTTGATGTAAAATTGCTGAAAACATAATTTTCTCCTCCTCCCGATCTTCTCTCCAATTACCGGAGAAGTGGATGTTCAAACTCGGTGAAGCCGGCAAGAAATTTTTTTTTTTTACGATAAAAAACATCCACGTGGGGACAAAAGTAAAGTCGTTATCGCGCTTCGACCCTTCGAGGTTTTTATTTCGCTTCATGTTGACGTCTTGGGAGGGCGCAAAAAAGCGAAAAAAAGCATATTGCACATTTTGAACGCAATGCATATTTAATAATAAAAAAAAAAACAAAAGCACACAATGAGCGATATGAGATGTAAATGTCATTCTATTAATATTATACGTGGCGTTTAAAGTCGCGCGCGATTAGAAGATTCGACTTAACAAAAGTCGCGCAATGCCGCGCAAATTCACAAATGAAATTCCTTCGAGACCCGTTTGAAATCGTCCTACGGGGGAATGCGGGAATAAGGATCGCACATACATCCTCATTGTACGTACGTGAGAAAACAGCTGCGCAAGTTATACGTGCACATCTTCCAAGCTAAAGACCAAACGTCGTCACACAATTCGTCGAGGATTTATTTCGGAAATATGCTTCTCACATCTAATCTGGGCTTTTGCAGCGGGAACTATTTGCCCACGTCCGAGTCTCCACACTTCTCTGCTTTATCTTCTTTCGCGTTTCCTCTCTATCGCGCTCTCTTTCTCTCTCTTTCACATTGCCCCGTAACTCGTCACGTTCTGACACCCCTGTTCTATAATAATAATAATAATAATAATCCGAAGTATCCCGAAACATACGCGCGCGGTTCTTCACCGCCGCCTGCGCATCGCGAAATATCCTCTCGCCGTCTATCCTCTTCGGACAATCCGCGGGGAACAAGAAAGGAGCGGAAGGGGTTGCAGAAGAATGGAGGGGCAGGGACATCGGCGAGGCACGAGACCTGAGCCTTAGCCAGGAAACTTCCTCTCTGCGCGCGCGAAATCGATCAGGTGGTGTGACGCTCGTGTGACGTCTCGTCAGGATCTACTCCAAAGCTCTTGTGCGGTTTTCATACGGATAATGAGAACGGCGAGAACATGTAGCGTATATATACGTGAGGCATATGTAGCACTGTGGTCTCACCTCGAATATTGATTTTGGAGAGAAGGAGAGAGAATCAACTTTCCTTATCAAAGTGTTAAAACGATAATTTGGACAATTTTATTCACACACGTTCGTAAATGTTTAGAAAATTGTTTAGAATTCATATGTAAAAAGAAAACATACATGTATGTATGTGTGTATTTTTATAGTTCAAAAAAAATTTAATTTAGATATAAAAAGTAAATTTAATTTAGATTTAGATTTATAAATAGATCTATAAAATTTAATTTATTAGCTGAGAAAGAGAGAGAGAAAATACAAAATGAAAAGAGACTTACTGAATCGACTTACTTTATAAACTCTTGACCTCTTTCGTGTACACACACACACACACACACACACATAAAATTAACGCAAAGCGATAAGCTGATCAATGTGACGCGAAATCGATGTAATATGACAACGCGTCTCTTTCTCTCTATCTTTGTTCTTGAAGACACCTAATTTTCCGTTTTATGATCACATCGCGAAGCGACAGATTTATCCCGACAAAATTACGTCTGAAGAGATATTTACGAGCTGTGCTTTAAGAGCATTACGCTTTTCTGCCTCGGATCATATAAACGTGCGCGCCCGCGCGCGCGCGCAACATGTCGCAATTTACTGCGAATGAAGTTAAGATTCAGCGAAGCGACTCGATTTCCAACGTTCCGATTAAACATGTCGACGACGAAGCTGACGTTGTTTATTCACGCACGCGACTTGCATATACTCGCAGAGAGCACCGCTAATAATACCGCGCGCTGTCGAAATTTTGCGGCGCGCACCTCGATTTTGTTTCCTATCTATTTTGCGTATGCATACCGCGTCTCTTTGTGCGCATTCACTGCAACTCGGTTTACGCATCATTTTACATTCCCGATGCTCGGGAAATTAAACGATAAAGTAGATTTGTATTCGCGTTGTTCATATTCATCTCTCGACGAACGTCCGCGTATCCGGTTAATCGGTTAAATTGCATAACGGTTGTTAACAATGCCGAGAATAACAAACGCGCAAAATATATAACTTGATCCCGACAAATTGCCCATTCGCATTATTTGTGCAAAAGTTAACGTTTTCTTGAAAAAAAAAAAAAAAGAACTTGGTAAGAGCAGAAATATTAACAAATAACAACAATAATTAACATCGAACATTGCTACCTTAATCTGGCGCGAACATCAAAATCTTTGAAAATTATCTTCCGTTTCGTTCGCACACACATTTCTGAATCTCTCTCCACCGACATTTCAAGAAATAAATAAGGCAGTAACGACGATCGTTAGCGGTTTCCATTGAATAGAAATGACTCCTAATAAGTTCCACACAACGTCGGGGACGAGAGAGAATCCCGTCGGACGAGAGAGAATCATAATAACAACTTAACTGCACAAATGTGGAGAAAACATTTTCTTTATTTTTATCTTTGTGCGTGTTGTATCATCTTCTTCGCTACAAACGTTACGGCTTTCTTCTCTCATGCTTATTTCCCATTCACATCAACATCATATCCATTCACTACCGAGTCGGATCCGCGAATCCGTGATATATAACCTTCCTCAAGGTTTCGGATGCGAGGCGCGTAGTCGCAGTAGTCGAGATCGGCACACGCGCCGACGACGACGCACGCTCGCCCCCGGTGCGGCGATCTTCGTCTTGTCCTTCGCGTCCCGCATCGGCCGCGAGACGAAGGTTTCTTTCTCCCTAACTCTCCAAAAGGGGGTAAGGGGCGCGAGCTTGCGCCCTGAGCTGCTCCGTCGAAGAGGTCTGCAGGAGGCGAGGAAAATGCGACGGGGAGGAAAGGGGAAGAGAGGGGGAGCGAAGAGCGACGTCAGGTGGGGTTGTGGTGAGCTTTTTCGGGGGAGGACGCATTCGTTCGCTATGGAACGCGGGTGCCACGAGGGTGGAGGAGGGTGTCACGGCACACTGACAAGAGGATAGGAGGGGAACGATGGCCGGGAGGAATGGGGGAGGCGTAAGGTGAGGCAGCGGTGGCGGCGGTCCTTCGGTGGGAGAAACGGCAGACCCGGGCAGTGCAAGCCGGGCTGCCTGCCCGATGATACGGTTGCTCCGTTGGGGTGTCTCGCGGTGATTTCAACCTTTTTTTTTTCCTTCGAAAACGAGCCCGCGGGATAGCGCACGTTCTGGACGTTTGACTTCTTCCCCCCTTCTAACCCCTGCACTTTGGAGCGTCATCGGCGCGTTTTTCAGACGTCACCGTTCATTTCGTCGCAGGGGGGAAAAAGTGGGCGCGCTGCCAAGACAATACACATCGGGAAGAGAGAGCACGTGCATCCGTGCGAAAGGGAGCCGAAGAGCGCGCCCGAGGGGTTGCATGCACCACTATTCCTGCTTGAAAGCTTGTGCTGCCGACAAGTAACAGGTTGGTGTTGTAGCAACTTCGTTAAAAAGCGATCGATCGCGATCGATCAGAACGGAGGATGCGGGCCACGAGTGCTCCTCGTTTGTTTGTATGCGATTTCACTGTGACCGCATCAGCGGCTTTCAGCAGTCAATTTTGGGGGTGTATAATAAACACATGTTAGAAAAAAATTTAACGCAACATTTGAAGGTGTAGATTGCGGTAAATTTGCACACGCGACAGAGAAGTGTGTGCGTGTGAGTGACGTAAACGGTATGACTCAAAAAGAATTCTCTCTCTCTCTCTCTCTCTTTTTTTTTGAGAGCCTTGATCCGTCGTTAATAATATATATATATATGTATCAAAACTTTATCACAGAGAGAAAGATCTCTACTCCGATCCTTCTGACAAATCGAGTCTCGCAATGTCGCAATCTTTGTTACATTTCAAATTGTCGAAAAAAAATGCATACACGTATGAGCGTGACCGAAATCGCGATCCGAAAGACTGCATAGTCCGATGTGAAGATGGCGAGACGCGTAGCACTTTTGGCGATCGATATTCAGGTGTGAACTCTTGTCGGGAACTACATTATTATTTGACACGTTGACATGCGAATAATAATGTGGATTCTCAGGTCGAGTCGTCGCCGGGAAAAATTAGATGAGAAACTGCGACAATGCTGACCGCGCTACGGGAAAATGTTACCTCTCGGTTGTTCAAATATGTTTGTCCGAATCATCTCTATAAACAATTCATATTTTAAACGTATTCATATTGCATTAATCGGTTTTCGATGTTCACTGTAATACGAATGTACTTCGATGGAATTCGTAATGTGTTTTAAAGAGGAAAAGTTTTTTGCGCGTATCGGTCGCGATCGCGATTTGATTTCGTGATTCTTCGCGAAGGATATAGCGATCGATTTGTTGCACACACTCTCGCTTGATTAGTTGATGAGATAGTTAACGAGGCGATACGTGACGAGTAGTGTAATGATGCTCGGCGGTTTCCGCGGTCAATCTTAAGCCGCCAACTTGATACGAGTTCCGAGCCAAGTAACAGGTTGCCTCGGCTGCCATCAGATTAGAGCGGAGATTTGTTTCACGTCTGTCTTCTCCGCGAGTTTACGATCGTAATTAGGTTCGCACGCGCGAGCCAACCCAAGCAGAATTGAAGCTTGGAACTTTAGTGTCGGTCCTTCTCGTCCGGTCTCAGCATCGTCCATCTGCGCCACGCGTTGCGTTATTTCCGTCCTTAATAGCGCGCGCGCGCCCGACCGCATTCGCTGAATCTCATTCCTCAATCTTCCGTAAGTTGGGAAACTTCCCCAGCGTATTTGAGTAACAGGTTGGTGTGTTTCTAAATGCGACCTTAGGATTATAGAGATAGGAGTCGCGGTATCTTGCCGTTTGTGCAATTAACGTGCACACGCAGCGCTGCTTCGAGAATCGTTATAGATGCGTGCGGTGAAAACTCGAATTTTTACTACTATTTTATCTCTTTGAAATAATAATATCAAACAATTTCTAGTCAAAGTAATTTTATTCCACATAAAATAAAGAGTTAATGTTTTAATATTTAGTACAAATCAGCGGATACATTATATTATTCCATTTTTTCCAATTTTCTGTACGATATGTAATATATATATAGTATCAAAAGATACGTATAAATTATATTGCACACATCTGCGAGTTACAGTTTTTAATTACGTGGTTTCTCTCGAAGAGTTAACTTCGTTACATATCGAAGAGATAACTACGTTCTATATATATAACGTTCATATATACATATATATATATATATATATGAACATAAACTATTTTAAGACACAAAGCACTTAACGTTGCAGCAACGTAACGACTCTAGGAAACTTTTCTTGTTTCCTGCAATATCTTATCACAACGCTTTTGCTGTCCTTATTGTGACGATGCAAGAAGCGCAACTTCTTTACGTAATCTTCACGAAACTTACGGCGTGAGCGAATGTTATTTAACTTGCATGATGACACACTAGATGACGGAGTGACAGCCGTGTAATTTTTAATTAGTTCACTGTCTTCCGTTTTGGATTTTCTCTCGATTCTGAAATAACAATTTCTCTCGCGCTCTCGATCGCTCGCGCTCCCCCGAGAGAATTTCTCTCTCGGCAAATGAAGCGGATTTGATAGCACAGTAGTCAAAGAAATATGCCGATAACGCAATATCATTTCTGATACGACAGACTCGTGCGACGTAACGCAATATTATAGAGTGACTCGCATCTTTCATACATCTGCTTCATTTATACGCAGAACGATATTGGAGAAGAGTTCCCCCGTCGAATGTTCCGCCGCTTTAAACAGAACCGCTGAGAGAGCGAATCAGAAGAGAATTAATTAGATGCAATAAATAATTGATATGACAAACGACGAACTCTCGTGTGTTTCGGACGCGAGATTTTATTGACGCTCAATTTTTGTTAATCGAAAAAAAATGATCCTTTTTCCGCTTTTAGTTTTAATTGAAAACGTCAGTCATCACGTAAATCAATGCGAATGATCGTCGGGGAAATTGAAAAATGATCACCGAGACCACACTTCGTGATTGGTGAATAATAGCCGAGCTTGGACGCATATGTTTTTGCGGCGGAAAAAAAACCAGTACTTTTTTCGAACGCTTAATAACTTTTTTTTTTTACCGCAATTTCGAAACACGCGATTGTTTATTTGTAAACAACAGCAGAGAGAAATACCAATTTTAATTCGCGAGCAAAAGTAAAAAAACATCTCGCTGCTAATTTTGGAAGAATTTCTCGAAATGATGCATTTTTGTTTCTTGTTTTGAGCAACTGGAATTTTTCGAAAGTAAATTAATTTAAAAACCGAACCGCGCGCGCGCGCTCGCACTTGCACTATATCGAACTATATCGAAAAGAAAGTTGCATTATTAGTTCGCGTTGAGAGGAGGGAGAGGCGGGCGGCGAATTTCCGAAGCGGTTTTCGTTATTGGTAAGTCAATAGCGACTTTAATAAGGCACGTTAACGTTGGTCAGCCATCCTACAAACATCGGGAACCAATAAATTCAACGGAGGAACACACAGAGAGCACAGCCGTTGGCGAGATGCCAACGAAGCGCACGAGGGCGCATGTACGAGCTCACAAAGGTAACGTTTCCGCGGCGCCTTTTCTCATTTCGCAAATTGGCTTTCGGGTCGCGATTCAAACGAAGTATTCCGCCGCTACCTCCTCCGGGATTGCACGTGCGCTGCTTGAGTTTTATGGAATTCCCATCGACCTAAAAAAGCACACACGGGTCCGAAAACGGGTGCGGACGTCGGTCTCTGTGTCAGCGCGGAGCTACATAAAAGAATCTGCGAAATATTTCCCGTCATTTTCCACACAGATTCGTGTAGAAAATTTTTGTTCGCTCGCGCCGAATGGAGCTACGCCACTCTTTCTGCCGGAAACCAAGTGTATAACGACGCGTACGAACTTGTACTCGAGCAACTTTCTTATTTACGATCACGCTTATATGTTCGCACGTATATGTGAGTTCAATAAAAACTTTACATGTCCGCGGAAATATTGAACTGTCGGGAGGTTGCAATATTTCGCCGTGAGCGCTCGAAAATGGGACTGTAAGTTCGCTTAAAAGTGTCACTTGATTCGCGAAAAAATCAAGAGCGAACAAGTGCTGTGCGAGTGGAAGTGAATTCTTGTACGCGAACAAAAAGAGACGTGGAAAGATATTCGGTGCGCAAAAATGGAAAGGTGGAGAAAGTAATAAAATCACTTTGCCGGAAGCGAGTTTACTTCAAACAGTCCGAAGTGAATTTTAAAAATTATGGATTTATCTCCACGTTTTAGAGCACCGATTTCTTCGATGCCGCGCCGGCCGATGTGTGCTGAAAAATTGCAATATCGCCCGCTGCATATGTTTGCGCGCAGCAATAAAAAAATCAAATTACGCGCCAAAAAGAAGATAAATGAGCGTGGTAGTAAAAACGGTTCGGTTAACTGAAGCGGCCTTACTGTCGTAAAGGCAAATATCTCCGCAAATCCTCGTGTGTGTACTCGCGTGTACTTTTTGGAACTTCGCCGACGACGACTAATCGTCAGAGAAGTCTTTCGACGTATGCAACCGCCGCTGCAGCGCGCAAGCTCTGTGTTCAAGTGCAAATTGGCTGAGAGAGCAAGTGGTCGTGTAAATTGCACGAACTTCGCAAAAGGCTCGCTCGTGTTTGTGCTTCTGCTTTGTGGTTTCGTGCTCGATGTAGTGCGCCCGAGTACAGCGCGCGGTTTGTAAATATGAAAAATAACGGCGCTTTTAATAAATTCAAAGAGATGCTAACACAGTGTCGCGCGGTCGTTTATAAATTACCAGTACTCTAAATAACGAGTTTCGAAACAAACCGCAAATATGTGAGAAACTATTGTATTTTTTCTCTTTCTCTCGTCAAGAAAAAAAAATCATCGCTCGCATTTCTCATTTTCCTTTTCTCTTACATATTTTTATATAAAATAATACAATATCTGTCAAAGAAACGAACGGAGAAAAAAACTTAACGACACGGCGGCGCGTAGTTGAGCCGCGCAACGACGATAACGTTCGAGGGTTCGCACAGAGTTTCCGAAGAAAGCGAAGAAAGAACAGTACGATTTACACGAAACGAGGTCAGTCAAACGGCAAACAACGCCACAAATTTCACCTCAGACACCTCCCTCGCGTCTTTAAAGCACTTTTTTCCGTTGTGGAAGGTCAGGGTTGGACTTCCGTCGCGTCCAAAATTCAAAGTCACGTCGAATTATCGAGTTTCTTTTAAGTCTCCCTCGTGCGCTTTTTAGATAACAGGATACTTCTTTTTCGTACGTAGATAAATCTCTCTCTCCCTTTTAAAATTTATTATTCACAACGTAAAACAGCCGACAAGCTCGCGCGAAAAAGTAGATTAAAAAAAAAATAAAAAAATAAAATGAGAAAAGCAAACTCAACCTCTATAAAAATTAACGTCGAATTTCTCGCTTCTAGCTCTAAAAAAAATAATCATTGGCAACGTCGTGTACGCGTCTCGGTTTTGCCATTTGTTCGCCAAGAGCAACGGAGATCGATAAGAAGATTTATTCCGCGCACGAGTCCTGTTTGCAACCGGCATAACTGGTGCCTCGAGCACCTCGAGCAACTTCCGAACGCGCACACAAATACGTTTCGCGTACTACAAACCAAATTATACAGCGAGAAGATGTATTCGAGATACGTGAGTCTTCTCGGCTTGTAAAGTACTAACAGCAGTTCGCGGAGTTCGATGAATTCACCAAAATTGAGTGAATTCCTTTCGCGCGCAATTCCCTATGGGGAATTAAACTATATCCAATCAGTCGCCATAAATGCGGCACAAGGGGCTGGAACACGCGCGTAACGGAGTTTATCAAAAGACCCGCGCGCGTTTGGAGAGAGAGAGAGAGAGAGAGAGAGAGAGAGAGAGAGAGAGAGAGAGAGANGAGAGAGAGAGAGAGAGAGAGAGAGAGAGAGAGAGAGAGAGAGAGAGAAAGCTTCAAGAGAGCGTAAATTAATTTGACTCGCTTTTCTCTGCGTCAAAAGCCGACAAGCGGCTCTCGCGCGACAGCCGCTTTCGCTTTCTCGCGTTCGCCGTTCAATTTAGTTCAACCCTTTGTTGCCGCACATCCTCGTAAATGTAAGAAGCTGATAACGTTCATCTTTTCGCGTGTTATCTCTTCCGACGTCTTTTTTTTTTTTTTTTTTACTTTTTTTATTCTTTGTTTTATCTCAAGATTCGTAATTACTCCAGAGAAGAAAGCGCCACTGTCTCGCGCAATTCTTTTGAGAGGAACAAGATAAGTATCGACGACGAGAAAGACGAGCGTGTGTTCGTGCCGTTGTCTTAATAAACCACACGCGGCCACTTTGGCTCGCCCTTGCGCACCTTTTTAGTTCTCTCCACGTGTCTCTCAAGGTGAACGAGCGCGTGAAAAATTCACGCGTACATTTCTACCGTGTTTGCTTCCAGGGCTCTTTGGTACGTACAGGGCCGCCGATGCTTCGGCGTCGCGGACATTTATATCGCCGTTCGAACACAAACGAGGCTTCAGTTTTAATTGCGCGTCGGAGTTAATCAACGCGCTTGGGAATAACTAGGAATTTTGCGTACAATAAAGCTGCGGCAATGTAGTTAGCGTTATAGTTTGTAGTGTACACACATACAGTTGCGCGTGTGCCATATATAAATTCTGCGTGTAGGCGGACAAGCAGAAACGGAGAGAGAAAGAGAGATAGATAGAAAGGATAACAATCTATTATTTATACTTCCCTTTTGCGTAGGGTTTTCAATTACGTCGCAAAGGACTGACATATTATATATATATATATATATATATATATATATATATATATATGTGTATACAAAATTTATATCGGCAAGTTTACCCGCGCGATAAAAGAAAAAAACGATACGTTCTTCAGGTTTTAATCAAGATGAGATTAAAGCGCGTTGAAAAAGTTTGATAAATGTATCTGAGAGATCCCGAATTAATCTTGATTTAAAGACGAGATATATATAAATCAAGATGACGTTTGTTATATTCGTTGCAAAATACTTGAAAGCTCGAGGGAACAAAGAAAATTAATTTGATTGGACTCAGATCTAATTTACTTTGATTATACGCGACACGTATTTTATCACGCAACTATAAGTCTAATCTACAAATCAAATCCAATAAAGAGAAATCGTCAGATTCTATAGAATTGTATGGAGTATTTCTTATTCCAGATGTTATAAGCGTGTAAGAGTATTTTGACGAAAAATTTACATAAGCCAAGAGAGGGAGGCGGTATTAGTAGATCGAAGATATCGATTCGACGTCTATCCCCCAGGTTGCTCCGACGATTATCCCACAAAGGAAGTGTGTCAACTGCACGTCTCGAAATTCCCTTTTTATCGTCTGTCATCGAGCTGCCACGTTCAGATTGTGCGGTTTTTATCAGTGCATAAAGCGGACAGGAGATATCGCTAGTAATGTAGTTACAATGCAAACGCAGTTAAATAAGTTACTTCGTGAGTATTTTATAACGCGCGCGCGAAACGATCTCGTAACTTATTTTTTCGACTAACCGTGTACAAAAATTACACAGCCGTCATTAATTTTTTTTTTTTTGTTATTACCACCATTTAACGCATCGCGTTCAATAGAAACGGAGAAATCGTTCATTCTCTCAACGGAATATATTTTTCCAGTTTTCATTATTTATTTCCCGTTCTAAAGCTAAAAAAGAGAGAGACAGAGAAAGAGAGAGAGAGCGCCGACAATGCAGTTTGTAAAATAAAAGCAAACACATGAGAAGTTTTTGCTTTAATGATAGCGAGAGAAGTAAGAACGGCATGTTTCAGTAACAATCGAGTTTTTGTCGCATTCTATTGTCGACAATTGGCGCAATCATGATTCCATAATTGGTTTATACTCGCTTTAATACGCGATACGCTACTTGAAAAGCGAGATATCGCGCGAGATATCGACTTCACTTGCGAATATAAAACAAAAAAAAAAAAAAAAAAAACAAACGCGCGACGAGCGATTCTCTTTTATAGCGGCGGATGTATTCTCTGTGCAATAATTGACGAAAGTGCTTTCCCGAATCAATTTTTGCACACCACGCAATACACCAGTGCTTATTACGCATTTGCGTTTGATGCGAAAATTGCTTTATAGATATTGCGTGGGCTTGATATTTGCTGTTCTAACGAGAACTGATAAATAATACGTGATTGCAAAACTGTGGGACAATATTTGAACAATGTTTCACGTTATATTATTGAGGGTATCGCGTTGCGCATAATAATAACGAGGTCGGTACATGTTTTCCGAAAATTGTTTTTTTTTTTTTTCCATGAGAAATATAATACAAAAAAATATTGATCTCTCTTTCTTCTCGTTACACAAGAGAGAAAGAGAAATGCAATTCACATCTCGGCAAAAGACCGATGCAGATAAAGTACATAATTAATGACCGGGCGTCTGCAATCCTCTCCGGAGATTGTCCAACCAGTTGCCATGTCACGAAGTAATTTAACTTTTTAAAAGATAAGTTTCTCAAAGGATTTCGGATCTCGGATCTGATAGATGCGAGACAAATCGTAATCGCGTGCGCTTGCAGTTTAATGAGGTCACTCGCGTACACCTCGAGTTTAACGTCTCTTGTAAACGAGGAGCAAATGAATACTACGAATAGTAGCCAAATCCCGGATTTGAATTATGATCATTGTCGCGTGTAAGCGCGCGTGCGCGGTAAAAAACCTTCCCCACACAATAAAAAAAAAAAAAAACCTATTATGTTTTTATAATTCACTCGTGACTGGTGAATTTGCTGAATACATTCGGCCCTCGTTCTCTGTCTTCAGCGAATTCGCTCTTTTTTTGCAGATGAAAAATTTTTTTGTGTTAAGTCCATTGTGCGCATTCGTCCCGTGTATTTCGTTCTTGGTGAGTGAAATTGATTGCGCTTTAATCCGATTATTCTATGGAATATATCTAGAAGAGCAAAACTAAATGACGTAATGAATACTACTTTATGAACCGTTTATCGAATTAAGCTTTGTTGCAATTCCGGATTAGCATAAAATTGTTCGTTACGATACCCGATAAATGTAATACGTGGGTTCTTATTAAATGTACATGAAAAGTATAATTTCTCTTCCGTATTATTTATTTGTCATGGATATTAATATGCGTAAAGAGACAAAGATATAATTAATATCTCTTAATAAAAAATTGCTCTTTCTCTCTCTCTCTCTCTTTCTCTTGTAGTATGTACTTAGTTTAATTTATCAACGTTTGCAAACAGTTATTTGCGATGTTTTCTCCGTAATCTGCTTGATAAATAATTAATCACGTTTAATAGATATAATCAAACACTGTTGTATTTGCAGAAAAAACATACGACGAAAGGTACGACCTTTATTTATCTTTTTTTCCGAGTTGCACAAAAGAAATATATGATAATAATTGTAGCAAAAATACAACAAAGCAGAGTTGTGACAATTATTTGCGTTTTAAGTACAAAAGACAGAAAAAAAAAAGATAGTTACACGAGTGTAATTCTGAAAGAGTTTCAGTTTGTTAAAGTTCTTCATCTCCGAGAGATGAGAAAAAGAAAGAGAAAAAAAAAACCCGATTACACTGCGAAAAGTTTTTTTCTGCTAACACGAATTACTGTTATAACAATTATTTCACGTTTGTATTTTACATTCATAAATAATCTGCAGCGGTGACTTTCAACACCGGTCTGCCATATTTCGTACGGAGTTTACGATCTTTTTACAGATCAAGCGAACGTGCGCAGAATGGCTCTCGCGAGTGAATGGCTTTTGTGAGGAAGCCGCGAGATTTATCATTCACCGCGTTATAAAATGTATTGCCGAATGTTCGCGCGAGAGAAAAGTCTCTATGTTTGCCGAATCTTAAAACTCGTAAATTTCACGGCAGCTTATTTCACCTGTCGCACGATAGAATTTATAAGGTTGTAAGAAAAAGCGATCTTTGCGCGCCAACCCTTTCTCTCGCTATCATTTAAATATATATCTTAAATTAATTTTATAAGTCGTTAGGGGCAATCGCGAGTCCCGATCTCTGGTACTCGGAATCTGATCAGATCGTGATGAAACACAGAGATACGTTTTATGATGCTCTGTAAATAAACGATCTTTTGATATTCCAATCGATAAAGACACTCCACGACATCGTAACATTCATTGAATAATTATTATTACTTTATCTGAAGAGAGTAGAAATTTCTTGCTGATGCAGTACGATATGGAAATATAATGTAGGGTACTTGCAAGATTTTCTTTTGCGCTCTGTATAAAGGAATTCATTAAAACTAATATTTTTTATTCAAATATACATATTTTTTCACACCTTAACGTTTCTCTCATTAAACTTGTAAAACATCCACTTAATGTGTGCCGGAAAGAATAAAATTCTCCGTGCGTTTTAATTTACTCGATCGAGTTTATATTGTCATCTCGTGCTCGCAATGTTTTTTGTTTTTTTTTTTCGAGTTTCTCGTTTTATTTTCACATATGACTCTTACGCTCCGGATTCTTCACGAAACTCGCAAAAGTGCGGTTTGTGATTTTGCGCTTGCCGTTCGTTTAGAAACGTTCCGGGAAAATTACCACTAGGATAATTTCCACGATATGTGGGTGCGCATCCTCCCGGTTATTTACCACAAGAGGGTCACCGGTTGACCTAGTTTCCCGATCCGGGACGATCGCGCGTTTCTTTTCCTTTTCGCGCGCGTTAACATTCTCGCTTCGCTCTCTGCGCCACTAGTCGAGTTCTCAGGATGTCAGTTACGCGTCAGACGCCGGGGGATTAAATCGAATAAAAACACAATTGTCACGACATTTTCCGGGGCGCTTATTGCGCGCGCGGTATCAAAACACAAAACAAGGAGAGAAATGATACGCTATCTTCTCGCGAACGCTTGAAATAAGGTGCTTTTCAAAAATAAAAATAAAAATAAAAATTAAACGCAATCTCGATAGCTTGTCAGAGATAAAAACGGCAGATAATGAAAGTCATGTAAAAATCACACCATGTCGACAGAACGTTTTATCGAAAGTTTTATTTCGTTGTTTATGTTGAATTTTTACGCATCACATTTTTCACATACGCACGCAAGAATTATTGCAAGCATGCATTTCAAAATTCAACAATTTACCTCTCTGCTAGAATATTTTTTTATCTTAAAAGTTAATTTTCAAAATTATATAATTACAATATTTTATCTCCTAAATTAATTGCGAGACTTGCGTTTACGCATGAAAATATGCGCGTGACTGTGGATAATAACCGCTCCGCGATGCAATTATAACGGTTCTACTTTAACCCGATGCATTATTGTTAACAGCATTGTTGCGCAGGATGCAACAAGGCCGCCGAGTGTCCTAGTTTCGCATTTCAAGGCGCACGATGACTACTTATTCCCCTCGGAGCGTCGATCGATACGCACACAGGCAATGACTCTCATCTCCGAAAATGGAGATTCTTCCAGTGGCTATTACCGTTACTGTTGATGATCAATCACTAGTGAGATCTCTACTTGCGCGCGCATACACACGGTCAAATGACGCTGTCTCGACCTAAAGGAATCATCGACATATAAATCGGCACTATCACGTTTGGAATACATTACCCATCCTCTTGCTCCGAACTTAGAAACGTTACTTACGTGTGAGTGCAACTGCATCTCCTAAATCTTACGAAGAGAGCGAAAGATGGTTGAAAAGAAAACTTGTTAACGGACTAACGTCGAGAAGTTCTTTTACTGTTTTTTTTTTAAGATACTTGCATGTAAATAAATGTAGTCTAAACGTAGTCTAAACTTTATAAAAAAACAAACAGTCCAAACTTTATAAAAAAATACATGAATTACGCTAGAAATTCGAAGACTGACGTCTCTTGTCTGTTTTTTTTTTTTTTTTTTTTTCATGACTAATATAGTTTTTATCTTTTTCACATAATCCTTCGTGTAAAATCGTTCTGAGTGTCCAAGCGTCGTGTAATAACGCGCGTGTAAATGAGTTTACGCGCTCGTAAATTCGAACACCTGTAGCTAAAGATCACAGACAGACTTGAAATTAAGACTCGCTCTGGTTCTTTTCTGTCTAAAGAGAATAACATAAATGTGCATGTGTATTCTGAAAATATTGCGACATAAATTGTTTAGTATTCGCAATCTTTCCGAAACATACGCAAACAAAAAAATACGCTCGAACGATCATAGAAAACAGTATGTTATTCGAATAAATAGCACATTTTCGTTGTTTACTCAAAAACTTGCAAATGTCTTAAAAAAAAAAAAAAAACAAGTGTCGTGCAAACGATATTCACTTACCAATGTCTTTTTCAAATGTAAAAACCGCCTAGTACCGATACTTTCGGACACCTGTAGCTATATTGATCGGTAAGGGTCGGTCGACAGCCCTCGACCTCAAAACCACCTTTTCGAGGCGGGAGCGAAATTCAATCTTCTTTCCCTCTTTAGTCCCCGTTGCTGACTCGGTTTCGATTTGCGTCGAGTCGTCTTTCGTCACGCGAAGAGAAATGTTCTCCGATCGGAAAAACGAGGTTTTTTTTACGCACAGGCAACTCTATCAAGCGAGGAGGATAATGTCGTTCGGGTTCACGGTTTGTTGCTGTCATATCAGTAGTTTTAAAAGCATAAACACACACACACACACACACACACACACACACACACACGTAGCTATCGCAGCTTGATTTACGTGTGAAATTAATATAAAAAGATAGAATTTTGATAAACGTGTTTTGTGTAATTCTGTATATTTGCGATTTGAATAATTCAACAAACATTTAAATGCCGCAGTTTAACGCGCAATATTTATCATCGGCGTCATTTTTACTCTTTCCGCAATTATTTTAGAAACTCGGACTGACATTACTGATTTATGTTTCAAGATAAATAAAATATGCAAGGATTAATAATTGAAAATGAATGAATAATATTTCATAAAAAATTAAACTTAACGCGCAAACGTATCTCAGAAAACCTAAATATCAACAAAAACATGTGCATAAATCGCACACTGTCAAAATAAATGTACAAAGTTATAAAAAGTAATAGAAAGAGTGCACGTGAATTACGCGTGACAAGCAACGCGGCGTGTCTCTCTTTCAATCTTTAAAGTTTTGTTTTGAAAAGTGACTGGCTCAAAACTTCGTAAGCCCGATCGACACAACACGTGGCTGGCTGGGATTTTGCAAGATACGCACAAGTTATTAGCGAAGTTGTCGCTACGTGACAAGAAGCTGATACTCCAAAGCATCTTCACAAGTTATCTGCCAAGTATTGGTTTGTCGCACAGGTTAGAATTATGCGATATTTTCTTTCTTGTTTGTCACGACTATATTTAGTATTGATAACAGAGACCGTGATAAGTTCCGACTAATTTCCCATGATATTCTCTCTCTCTCTCTCTCTCTCTCTTTTTCTCTTCTCCATTTCACTTCAATCGAATCACAATGTAATGGTACAAACGATACAAAACATCGTTATCGATTAATATGAATCATATCTAAAATAATGGTCGTTCTAATTATTGTTGATACGGACTTGACATTTCAAAATTGTACCGATGGTCATCTGATATTTCAAGTTTATATTCACGTGAAAATGAACATAACCGTTCGCTCTTATCGCGGAATTAAAATTATTTACAAATTATAAACATGTTTTTTATACGTATGTATAAAATATACATTGCAAAGTGTTTTGTACCTGAGAGAAAAAATTTTACGAAAACAAATAATTTGTAATTTAATTACTTCACGTTTGCTGTAAACAAAAAAAACTTTATTTTTTTATATTAAATTATGTATACTCGTGTACGCAATATTTTCGTGTTAAAAAAATATATTGTATTCTTTATGTAAATAAACTTGAGGTAATTAAAAAAAAATCGCGTCAACAGCACACGGTGTTCCCAGGCGGTCACCCATCCAAGTACTGACCGTGCTCAACGTTGCTTGACTGCGGTGATCGGACGAGAACCGGTATTTAACTCAACGTGATATGACCGTTGACGAAAACCCATTTTTCTTATCGCGTTATAAATTGTAGCTTCTCTCTATTCCTTATTCTTTTTTTTTCATGAATATTTACTCGTAGTGAGCATTTGAAAACTTGCTTCTAACTTGAAAATCGACATAAAACATAAATTCGCTTCGTGTCGTCGATTTCGCGGTACCGATGCACCATTTTTAGTTAGCGCTAAGCGATCGAAATATACGAGAAATATTCGTCGACATATCTGATCGCAACGTGAAGTCGTCGTCACGCGAGATTGCCTAACGCAGAAACGCCGCCCCGTAAAGTTTTCAATGAGCTCTCAGTCCGCGTTATCGGACGAACGCGATCGGAGCCACGCGAGAAATAACGTCGCGTGAAATACACGCGCGATGAACGATATAACATTATCGGACATTACGGTGTAACACACACGCCACCGGCTGATATTCACCTCGTGCGTATCCACGCCAATATACTCCCCGTTTTACGTGTATGTTTCCTCCTTACGACCCCATCCGAGATGTCATCCGATTTCCGCTTTTCAAGAACGAGAGAGCCGGTTTTCCATCCGTTACATTTCATCTTGAGAATCATAAAACGCGTTGTGGCGTGCCGCTGTCGATGATAATTTAAGAAAAAGCATCCTTCTTCTTTCCCGATAACCGTAAAAGCTCTTTTTTTTTCATGATAATCTCATAATAATCTTGTTTTCGTTGATAATTAACGCGATTGTTGTCAAGATTGTGCTCGGTGTCTCATGTTTCTGCTGAACCGACTGAATAGCGAGATATATGAAAGGTCATCCACGCGTACGCGCGTGAATTCAGCGATAACGAGAACACGTGCGCACGTGATGATACAACATTAATATAAAACAACGGTCGTTAAACAAATAAAACAATAATGATGATTTACGTTCCACGTTGTTAACTCGCACGAGGTTTTAGTACATACAAATAAACACGTTGTAGTCGTAAAGCTACACTTTATAACGCGATAGGAAACGTGTGTTTTCGTCAACGGTCATATCACGTTGAGTTAAATACCAGTTCTCGTCCGATCACTGCAGTCAAGCAACGTTGAGCACGGTCAGTACTTGGATGGGTGACCGCCTGGGAACACCGTGTGCTGTTGGCATAGATCTTTTTTTTGTTATTTCAAATTTATTTAAATAAAAAATAAAGAATATATATTTTTTTAATTATTTGTTTCTTTGATCTTCTATTTTTTTTACGAATTATTTGGTATCAATTTTTTTACACTACTTATATTTCCAATTATTTTATGGAATTAAAATTTATGAGCAACTCACAGGAGAACGTGTGTTATATTATTCATTAAAAAAAAAAAAAAACAATAGCTTGACGTTTTGATATATTGCCGCTTTTACAAGCAATTTTGCAATATTCTCATGCTTAAATTCCACCAGTGTGTCAAGAATAATTTAAGAATGCGAACGAGAAAATGCGCGATTTACGTTTATATGTCGACCAACAATTTCGTGTTAGCGAACGATCGACTTCTTAAATTTATCGAGATATCTACTCTCTACTTTGGTTATCGGTAGGATGCAGAACATCATCCGCGGATCACGGATATTATAATCCATGCAACTTTCGAAGACAACGTATATAGTAAGTGACACTTGATGGATGTGGCGCAGGCTGGGAATTGCAATGCCAATACTTTGGAAATTCTTGCAACTTATGAAGCTGAAGAGCCGATTTTTTTTTTTTTTTTTTTTTCGACGCCACCTCTATCATGTGATTTATGAGACTGGTGTTTAAAATTTCTCGATGAAATATGATTCTCGATATATTGCATTGTTCGCGAGTCTAAAATTGGATTATTTTTTTCTGAAAAAGAAATGAACCGCACCAATTTTTTGCGAAAAAAATTTCTCGTACGTGAGAGAAAAAGAGATTTTACGACATGATAAAAACTAAACATAGCTTCAGCGTAAAATTTCTGCAATTCAAAAGCGTTTCGGTTTGTTTCTAAAGACAACATATTGAACGCTTTAATTTTGAAAATACGAAACTTTAACAAAGCACATAATTCAGAGTTAATTATTCTTTGAAATAAAAAAAAAAAATGACTTTACCTATGCAATATTCAACGTGTTTTTCTCTCCTTGCGTATGCTTAAATCAATGCGTCATTGACAGCAACGAGAAATAGCGCGCGGCGAACAAACACGAAATTGGCGTCTACAGTCAAAGGACAACACAAGAGCTCACAATCTTGAACACGTGTTTAACGTAATTCCGTCGAACGCACGGAAGCCAGACTGAAATTGCAGCCGCGGGTCTTTGGCAAATCTATCGCCACCGTAGAAAGGAAGCAAACGGTCGCTGTAACGAGGCTGCAAGCGTTACATAACGAGATATTGTTGTCGCGTGTTTGTCCCGAAAACACGACCAAATTGAAGCACCAAAGTCTCTCTTTTAGGATAGTGTTCTCCGACGTGGACTATAGAAACAAAAAATACACGCATTTTTGCCGTGGTCCCTTCGTAGTTGCAATTCCACACGTGGACGACCCCAGGGAAACAAACGTGCAGAATGCGGAGTTACCAAACGCGCGCGTGCGCGCGCGGTCTGCGATGCCGTCCATTCCATTCAATGCGCGGTGCGCTTTTCGCATACCAAATATTTCTTGTTTTTTCACTCAGTTTTTCATTTTGATGTATTCGAAATATTTTATACATCGCGATCCGTAAGAGAAAGAAAAAACTTTTTCACGCGTTACGTACAGGTAAAATAGTTTATTCTTTTCGCATTTCGCGCTCTAAAAACAACAAAACAAGTGTGGAGTCAGTAACAATCCAATTCCCGCAGAAAATTGAGTATTCTGATAGTGTTGGCTTCCGGACTTATCCTCATAACTTTTTTTTTTTTTTTTGGTATCCAAGTAACTTTTCTTAAGTCGATCGGGCTGACAACTCGAATACAGGGAATTTCTATGGCGCAAGAGTGTCGTTTGTGTAGAGGAGTTTTCGCGTCTCTCTCTCTCTCTCTCTCTCTCTCTCTTTATCCGTCTCGTAACGTCGTGAGACCCTCGCCTTATGGGATTTCAAGCATCCTCGATCGCTTGTGAGGAGAATAAAAAATACCGTAGCACTTCTCGAAATGAATGTTTCTTATGGGACAACGGCGCGGATTTTCAAGCCGGGTTAAGGAGGAAATTTGCAAGGCGAGACGTCTTTTAAGACCTATACACATGAATTATTCGAGAACAGTTGAAAAGATAAGACAAATGTGTTTTTTTCTTAATCGTAATGTTTATTGCGTTTTTTTAATACTTTTCTCGTTTAAATTAAAACACCGTCGATTTTCACGTTGCGCTTTGGTTAACAATAAGCTCTACTCTAACGGATTCGTTATTTTATTTTATTCAACAAGGATATGACGTGGCAACTACTTTGTTTTGTTACGACGTTGCCTTGAATAATTAGCACGCGATCGTCTTCAGAGAATATATCTCAAAGGATACGCGCTCTCAGACTCTGTGCGACGGAATCTTTCATAGCTCGTGCGACGCCAAAGAATTCATTAATTAATTGACATAGTTTCGCAAAGTCTGTTCACTTTCCCTAACTTATCAAGTGGCAAAAGTGGCGCCGAAATCAGCTTTAATTGCTTCTCAACAAAATCCCAGAAACGTAAAAAAAAAAAAAAAGAGGTCTGAGAAAAGTTTTTCCTCGCCTTGAACTTGCAATTAGTCTCTCGTAATTATTGCGTAATTATCGGAAAGGACAAGTGAGAATTTACGTAACAAGCGCAACTTTGGAGGTCGAAATGTTTCTTGCAAAAAAAAAAAGAAAAAAATTATTCCTCTAACGAATTATATTAAAATTTTGAAAAAATGGGGCAAATTTTTCAAAGATATCTCGAAAATCAGGACAGACCGGAAAATACACAATAAATTGATTACAGGATCGAGTTCGCCGGCGAAACGTTCGCAGCGCACGTCTTAATTACGACAAGGACCGTAATTATGAAATAAGTAGAGTGTCCTGTAATAAGAGGAGCAAGGAGAATATTGCGGATGGAATAATGTGCAGCCGTGCTCGCTTTTGTTCGCTTCTCTCTGTCGCGTTGCTCATTATATATAGACGTTGTTCTTTTCTCAACCATTTCTGCGCAAACATACTGACCCGCAAACGCGTCTCGTGACGCACAGCGTGGTGTTAATTTATTAAGTTTATTTTCTACTTTCATCTTCTGTAATACACGCTTTTCGCAACGGTGCCGAACAAAGCCCGTCGAAATTGCGGTCGAAAAACGACCTTGCGCGTTACTGACTGCGCAAATATATTAAATATAATGTGCTCTCGTTTCTTTTGTACTTTGAACAGAGAAATAGGAGAGAAAAATGCACGGTTTAATGAAAAAAAATTTCTCGCGCGGTGCACACGTAATTTTAATTAGATTTATAACTGCTGCTTGGCGTTCAAGCAAACGGTGAAATAACAAAAACATTAAAAAAAAAAAAAAAAAAAAGAACGAGATAAACTGTAAGACGTAATTGAGGCATCGATATAACCGTCGACGAATAGAACGTATATCAACCGGCCTCCCTGTTGCTCCTGGCCCGCGCTTATATGACTCGGTTAAGCCGACGAAGAGTTAATAAAACTCAGATTCGCGTATTCTTCGACGGAGGATAGTAACGTTGTCCGAGACAACCCCATAAAAGATCCTTTATCTCTCTCCGTATTACGGCTATCCGCGGATCACGAGAGAAATAAATCAATCGAGAATGGCTACATCTCCCGCGGAGATAAACCGGCTCCTGCTGTTCCGTTCCGACGCGCCGCAGCTGTCTTTCCGTCTCTCTATGTAAGTACTCTCGTCGCTAAATCACAACCAAAGGAATCGATTTTTTCGCGCGCTTTAAACCACACACGAATAGCCACCCAGTAGGTAAATTTATTGCTCCGTTCGGTTTATTGCTTACACGTGCGATCTATAAATTCGCGACTGTTAATTCTGATACTCGCACATGTTATGCGTTCACTTAAGTTTTCACTTGGACTTATTGACTCTTAACCGTTACACGCACCGAGCCGTGTTCAATAATATTGAAATTAATGTGTATATTAAGAAAAAAATAAAAGTTACAACGATAAATGGTTAAAAATATATGAAAATATTGTTTTTTTTTTTAATATGTTGCATTGTTTTATTTTTTTATACGACATCGCACTACGTGACTTTGTTGAGAACTACGTATGTATTTTGTTGACATACTTTGTTTTTTTTCCAGATGGACAAAAAAACGAAAACTACTACCTTAAGATTGATAACTTTAACGATTTTTTGTTTCTTTGGTCGCTAAAATTGTGCGATTAATAAAATCAATTTTGATTTTTTTTCCTCTCCTCGGGAAGAAATTCTACATTTAAATTCGATTGTATCGAAAATTCGATTCCCCAACTGGAAATGAGTTTTTAAAGAGGGTAGCTCGAGTTAAATGTAAAACTCTCTCTCTCTCTCTCTCTTGACAGGTACAAATATGAGTTCTACAAACAGACTCTAAGAAAAAAAACAAAATAAAAAGAAAATATTTTTCTAGAAATCCCTCGGTCTAGAATCATGTTATAAAAATAACTCCGCCACGGCAAAATATATATTCACCTTGCTCGCGCTCACAATGTTATCTCGCGCTATCTCTCGGGATTTCAGTATCGAGGCGGCAAAAATCCGGCGCCCTTGTCGTTCATTATATTTACATGCCGCGTTGTTGTCGCACGTTCATATTTTCTGATTCCGTCGCGTCATATATCGCGATGATAAAACGAAATATCGCGCATCCATGAGATGCGCAAGCAACAGCAGCAACAGAACTAGCATACAGGATTAAGCTGAAGCTCCAATTTCTTTCGCAAGGTGTTGCGAGAAATGAGTACGTCATACGCAAGAACCCGGTGCAAAGGGATCGGCATCGGAAGGACGAGAGGGAAACGTAAGCTTACAGGGTTTTCCCGATAGGAGTCGGCTGACGAGGGGAAGGCGCGCGGCGAGAGGAAAATACGCGCGCACGTACACACTCAGCTTCGCCGCCCTGCCGATCAATAGCTACAGGTGGCAGCCATTTCCTAGCCAACGTCGGCACTTGGCCTCTCTCTCTCTCTCTCTTTCCTTCTCCCTCTAACTCTCCCGGCGTTATCCTTACGAGATCATCTACGTAACTACTAACGAATGTGGACAGCGAGAGCCAATTCGGCCCTAGACGATCAAGAGAGCACGAAAACGCCTTTCGTCCTGCCTACAAACCGGACGAAAAAGAACGTAACGGAGGATTGTGTTCAAAATAAACATACACAAAAGCGAGTCCCAAGACTAAGTATCAAGACGCGTGCGGAAAGAATTGAGAATTGAACCTGAATTAAGAAGAACAAGCTGCTAGACGGATAGGCAATAAATTTCTCGAACGTTGAGACACTTCGTGTACCTACTTGCAAAAGATTTATTTATTTTTTTCTTACTCCTTTGTCAGTTTTGCAACGCAAAATCTTTGCATCTTCTACAATCTCGACGACTTCATAGCTTCAGCTGTCACGACGACTTGGTTGTGCAATTTCGCGAAAAAAGATCGGGAATTTTCATTGTGCATTGATTCACGCGAATCGGAAAAACGCGCGATTCAATGACGAACGAAGAGCGAAGTGAATTTCGATTCTCAACGACGCTGTAAATTCCCAAACGGCCTGATAAGAAACGAAGCTTCGCTTCGCGTATATCGCGCGCGATATACAGTGAAGCGTGTGTGTCGTTTGAGATTGTCGCGACTCGCGCGCGATTGATTTCTCTCTCCGAGTTTCTCGCGCAGAGCCCTACGGCAGAGCGATTGCGAACGATCACGTCCCTTCGATCCTGTGTGTGCTTATCCGTTTTCTGTGCGAGAGCTTGTAGCACTATCCGTGTAGTTAGCTCGCTTCTCGTCGGGAATTGCGCTAATCGCAGAAGCGCGACCTCTTCGGGATCGGGTTTATCTCGGGCTTGATTGCGACGCGGAACGAGCTTTGATTGGGGCGCCCGGCAGCTCACTCGGGCAGCTTTTAATCGAGTCGATCGATCGCACAAAAGCTCTTCCGTTTCCCGCAAAAGACGGGGCGGCAGGGGCGAAGTCGTCCCCGAGTCAGCTGCGAAGAACGAGATTAATAAAAGCGCTAATGAAAAATGCCGCGCTGCGCGGTCGGATAAGGAACACAGGACTTTCACGAACTTTATTAAGTTTTGAAAGACCGTTTGCGATAGATCGTACAAATCAGCTCAGGAGTGATTTCTCGCTCATGGAGATTACGCGATTTTCGCTATCAATTACGTAAAAACACACACGCGGTGATTAATGGGTGTTAATACGCGACGAAGAGACTTTTCGTGTTTTCGCAGCACCGCCTGTCTTTGCACATCGACAAAAAGTGAATTGTTCGAAGAATATTGCGACACATTCGGAAAAAAAAAACATTTTTGTATTGTCAAAAAATTTCTTTCCGAGAGAATACCTGTCGCGAAAAATATCAAGCGCATTCGGACAAACGCACACATTCGAGTAACTTGACGCGCGCGAAACACGCGGGACGAATTAATTTTCCCGGCCGCAGTTTCGAGATACACACAGAAATTCGTCCTTTCCTTCAGGAAATAAAGGGACGGTTTCGAAGTATGACGCCGTGATATTGATTGAACCGCCGTATATTGCAATCCATTTCCGTCGGCTTAATTAGAACGGCCACGAGGTCGCGCTGGAACAACTCGGTTCCGCGGCGGTATATGTACATGCCCCGGCTGGATTTCCAGGAATATATTGTATATATATATCCAGTGGAATGCATAGGGCTGATTTTATACGCCGCACCGCGAGCCTCGACCTCGAATATTGATGTTCCGGACCGATAATAATTAAGGGCTTGTTGGGCTACTATCCGATAGACGATATCACGAATTATAAGCGTTATCGTTTCGCCATTATCCTTCACTCGTTTGTTGATAAGCTCGCGGTTCAATCTCTCTATCGCGCTTAATATCGCGGTAATTTAATTAGAAACCTCGTTTGGTGTTTCGTTCGCATGGAGGGAGCGTGTAAAAAGCTCGGAAAGAAACGAGAGACGTCTTTTCTCTCAAATTTTGTCAATTTTGAGTTTTTTTTTTTTATATTTATTGCGCGTAATTATCGGGCGCAAGCGCACTGCGAAGATGTGTTAACACAATTTTAATCACAAACGCAAATCTCAAAATAAGAAGCACAAACAGTCCGTTGTGTTCTTGTTTTTATTTTTTTTTCTTACGAGTTGCTTTTGTTTTTTTTTTTTTTTTTTTTTTTTTTTTTTTTCTTCTCGCACTTTAACTACCCGCGTTCACACGCCCTCTGGCGTGTGATGGAATTTTATTTTCTTTGTAAATAACTTTCCGCGCTTTTTCTTCTCGCAATGGCGTTGGAATGTAATATAATTCTCTTTCTAAAGATGTCAATAATT